>NW_026607858.1:0-108621 GCF_029499605.1 Hyla sarda
CCATTTCCACCTTTTTTTCCCTTCTCTTCCTCTTACTTTTTTTTCACGTTTTTTTACGTTTTTCTCCTTTTCGCCTCTTTTCTGGGCGTATTATTCTTCTTTTTCTTCTTTTTTTTCGTCTAATGCATACCCCATCAGTGCAGCAATGCTTATTCAATACCGCCAGCAGATGGAGACACTGGGGGATAATTTTCTAAGGATTTATACTGATTTTTCCTGTCTGAATTTGTCGCACAGAAAGTTGCAGGCCAAATATGTGTGACATTTCTGCGACTTTAGCTTCTAGAGCATTTTTACAACATTATACATAGGTGCTGAATACATAAAAAGCGACTGTTCAGCGACAGACAAGTCGCATCGGCTGAAAGTAGGCCAGAATGTCAGTCCATGTTGGAGCAGGTTTAGATACAGTCTAAAGTATAGATCTCAAAGTCTGTGCACAGAATTTAGCAAGGGCCTCGCACCTTCTGATGCATCAGGTAGGTGCACAATAGCATAGCCTAACCCTCTGTACTTTGGTCTATATTGATGCGGGACATAGACAGCCAGCTGATGACCAATCCATTAGTGCAATGGATGGCTGGAAGCATTTGTCTTTGCCTTTGCAATACCACAGAAGCAATGCATGGTCAATGTACAGCAATGACACACCTGTGTGAACAGCCAGGAGACCCCCCCCCCCCCCCCCCATGTTATGTTACATAGTTACATAGTTAGTACGGTCGAAAAAAGACATATGTCCATCAAGTTCAACCAGGGAATTAAGGGGTAGGGGTGTGGCGCGATATTGGGGAAGGGATGAGATTTTATATTTCTTCATAAGCATTAATCTTATTTTGTCAATTAGGAACATTCAGCACCCACCCGCTATCAAGGCAGCTGCCTATCATGTCATGCCCTACCTGCACAGGTGTGCTGGCTACTCAAATGATCCAATTAAGGAGGCCATTTAGTCAGCAGCAGCAGAAGTCCTGTGCCTGGACGCTCCAACAGCGGCCAGACACAAGCAGAAGCAGCAGAAGCAGCAGCAGCAGCACCACCTTTTGTTTTTTGGCTGCAGCAGCAAGGCCCACAGGGCTGGCTAGCTGGCTAGCCAGCAAGCAGGTAGCAATGAAAGTAGGAATCTTTCTTTTTAACCCTGTAAGGGGGTGGTGCACTGTACCCGAAGATACTGCCATATCGGGTCAATGCATAGGGCGACGGAAGCAAGCTTCGAAATCGGCCCCCGTTCTCAAAAATCCATTTAATATATGGTCCCCAGATAGGGGACGTATCAGATATTAAACTGATAAGAACAGATACTACACTTGATCTTAGCCAAAAGGCCGAGAAGCGATAACCGTGAAAGGGGCGGGCCCAACAAGGTCCCCTTCATGGGCACTATCACTGCTTGCTGTCAGGGAGGCTGCCAGACAATTTTCCATGCACACTCTGGGCTGGGGGGCAGTCAACCACCAGTACACACAGCAGAACCTAAACCCATACCATTATTGCTAAGCAGCAAGACAGGGGCCCATTGCACTCCCACGGGGCCTTTTTAAATGCAATCCATAACCCGGATTTGCCAGGAACCCTTCTTACTCCTCCTACTTGCATGTGACACTGGGCTTAGGATCTGCATAGGAAACACACACACAAGCACACACCTACCTTTGTTGCCTGCAGATGCCTCCTTGGCTGTCCCCAAACGGTATCAAACCAACACCCACGGGAAGCTGTAAGCATAGAGGACATGCCTGCACCCCATTGGACTTACCTGTGTGGGTTAAATCCGGGTTATTTGACAACCTATGGCGGTGATGGTTCTGCTCAGGCAGAGCAGTGCTGATGCTCCTCATAAAGCTGTCGCTGCTGTGAAGGTTCTAGGTGACATCACAAATCCCTATGGTTACATACACAACAAAGCTGGGTTGTTGTTGTTTACACTCTGCAAGGCCTGTGGAAGTGAGTGACATCATAGCACTGTAGTTCTGAGGGTTCTAGATGGATGCAACAATCTCCTGTTGCTTCTATGAAGGCCATAATAGACGACATCACCAAACAGCTCCATAGTCACATACACAGCAAAGGAGAGATGTTGTTTACACCTAGTGATGTCAGTGGTATTGAGTGACATCACAGCACAGTGCTAAGGCTCCTGGGCCTGGACACAGCAGCGGCTGCAATATCTCAACGGAGAATACGTTTATATATATGTGTGTGTGTGCGCGTATATATATATATATATATATATATATATATATATATATATTTCTCCGCCGAAATCACTTTTAAACCCATTTCCACCTTTTTTTCCCTTCTCTTCCTCTTACTTTTTTTTCACGTTTTTTTACGTTTTTCTCCTTTTCGCCTCTTTTCTGGGCGTATTATTCTTCTTTTTCTTCTTTTTTTTCGTCTAATGCATACCCCATCAGTGCAGCAATGCTTATTCAATACCGCCAGCAGATGGAGACACTGGGGGATAATTTTCTAAGGATTTATACTGATTTTTCCTGTCTGAATTTGTCGCACAGAAAGTTGCAGGCCAAATATGTGTGACATTTCTGCGACTTTAGCTTCTAGAGCATTTTTACAACATTATACATAGGTGCTGAATACATAAAAAGCGACTGTTCAGCGACAGACAAGTCGCATCGGCTGAAAGTAGGCCAGAATGTCAGTCCATGTTGGAGCAGGTTTAGATACAGTCTAAAGTATAGATCTCAAAGTCTGTGCACAGAATTTAGCAAGGGCCTCGCACCTTCTGATGCATCAGGTAGGTGCACAATAGCATAGCCTAACCCTCTGTACTTTGGTCTATATTGATGCGGGACATAGACAGCCAGCTGATGACCAATCCATTAGTGCAATGGATGGCTGGAAGCATTTGTCTTTGCCTTTGCAATACCACAGAAGCAATGCATGGTCAATGTACAGCAATGACACACCTGTGTGAACAGCCAGGAGACCCCCCCCCCCCCCCCCCATGTTATGTTACATAGTTACATAGTTAGTACGGTCGAAAAAAGACATATGTCCATCAAGTTCAACCAGGGAATTAAGGGGTAGGGGTGTGGCGCGATATTGGGGAAGGGATGAGATTTTATATTTCTTCATAAGCATTAATCTTATTTTGTCAATTAGGAACATTCAGCACCCACCCGCTATCAAGGCAGCTGCCTATCATGTCATGCCCTACCTGCACAGGTGTGCTGGCTACTCAAATGATCCAATTAAGGAGGCCATTTAGTCAGCAGCAGCAGAAGTCCTGTGCCTGGACGCTCCAACAGCGGCCAGACACAAGCAGAAGCAGCAGAAGCAGCAGCAGCAGCACCACCTTTTGTTTTTTGGCTGCAGCAGCAAGGCCCACAGGGCTGGCTAGCTGGCTAGCCAGCAAGCAGGTAGCAATGAAAGTAGGAATCTTTCTTTTTAACCCTGTAAGGGGGTGGTGCACTGTACCCGAAGATACTGCCATATCGGGTCAATGCATAGGGCGACGGAAGCAAGCTTCGAAATCGGCCCCCGTTCTCAAAAATCCATTTAATATATGGTCCCCAGATAGGGGACGTATCAGATATTAAACTGATAAGAACAGATACTACACTTGATCTTAGCCAAAAGGCCGAGAAGCGATAACCGTGAAAGGGGCGGGCCCAACAAGGTCCCCTTCATGGGCACTATCACTGCTTGCTGTCAGGGAGGCTGCCAGACAATTTTCCATGCACACTCTGGGCTGGGGGGCAGTCAACCACCAGTACACACAGCAGAACCTAAACCCATACCATTATTGCTAAGCAGCAAGACAGGGGCCCATTGCACTCCCACGGGGCCTTTTTAAATGCAATCCATAACCCGGATTTGCCAGGAACCCTTCTTACTCCTCCTACTTGCATGTGACACTGGGCTTAGGATCTGCATAGGAAACACACACACAAGCACACACCTACCTTTGTTGCCTGCAGATGCCTCCTTGGCTGTCCCCAAACGGTATCAAACCAACACCCACGGGAAGCTGTAAGCATAGAGGACATGCCTGCACCCCATTGGACTTACCTGTGTGGGTTAAATCCGGGTTATTTGACAACCTATGGCGGTGATGGTTCTGCTCAGGCAGAGCAGTGCTGATGCTCCTCATAAAGCTGTCGCTGCTGTGAAGGTTCTAGGTGACATCACAAATCCCTATGGTTACATACACAACAAAGCTGGGTTGTTGTTGTTTACACTCTGCAAGGCCTGTGGAAGTGAGTGACATCATAGCACTGTAGTTCTGAGGGTTCTAGATGGATGCAACAATCTCCTGTTGCTTCTATGAAGGCCATAATAGACGACATCACCAAACAGCTCCATAGTCACATACACAGCAAAGGAGAGATGTTGTTTACACCTAGTGATGTCAGTGGTATTGAGTGACATCACAGCACAGTGCTAAGGCTCCTGGGCCTGGACACAGCAGCGGCTGCAATATCTCAACGGAGAATACGTTTATATATATGTGTGTGTGTGCGCGTATATATATATATATATATATATATATATATATATATATATATATATATATATTTCTCCGCCGAAATCACTTTTAAACCCATTTCCACCTTTTTTTCCCTTCTCTTCCTCTTACTTTTTTTTCACGTTTTTTTACGTTTTTCTCCTTTTCGCCTCTTTTCTGGGCGTATTATTCTTCTTTTTCTTCTTTTTTTTCGTCTAATGCATACCCCATCAGTGCAGCAATGCTTATTCAATACCGCCAGCAGATGGAGACACTGGGGGATAATTTTCTAAGGATTTATACTGATTTTTCCTGTCTGAATTTGTCGCACAGAAAGTTGCAGGCCAAATATGTGTGACATTTCTGCGACTTTAGCTTCTAGAGCATTTTTACAACATTATACATAGGTGCTGAATACATAAAAAGCGACTGTTCAGCGACAGACAAGTCGCATCGGCTGAAAGTAGGCCAGAATGTCAGTCCATGTTGGAGCAGGTTTAGATACAGTCTAAAGTATAGATCTCAAAGTCTGTGCACAGAATTTAGCAAGGGCCTCGCACCTTCTGATGCATCAGGTAGGTGCACAATAGCATAGCCTAACCCTCTGTACTTTGGTCTATATTGATGCGGGACATAGACAGCCAGCTGATGACCAATCCATTAGTGCAATGGATGGCTGGAAGCATTTGTCTTTGCCTTTGCAATACCACAGAAGCAATGCATGGTCAATGTACAGCAATGACACACCTGTGTGAACAGCCAGGAGACCCCCCCCCCCCCCCCATGTTATGTTACATAGTTACATAGTTAGTACGGTCGAAAAAAGACATATGTCCATCAAGTTCAACCAGGGAATTAAGGGGTAGGGGTGTGGCGCGATATTGGGGAAGGGATGAGATTTTATATTTCTTCATAAGCATTAATCTTATTTTGTCAATTAGGAACATTCAGCACCCACCCGCTATCAAGGCAGCTGCCTATCATGTCATGCCCTACCTGCACAGGTGTGCTGGCTACTCAAATGATCCAATTAAGGAGGCCATTTAGTCAGCAGCAGCAGAAGTCCTGTGCCTGGACGCTCCAACAGCGGCCAGACACAAGCAGAAGCAGCAGAAGCAGCAGCAGCAGCACCACCTTTTGTTTTTTGGCTGCAGCAGCAAGGCCCACAGGGCTGGCTAGCTGGCTAGCCAGCAAGCAGGTAGCAATGAAAGTAGGAATCTTTCTTTTTAACCCTGTAAGGGGGTGGTGCACTGTACCCGAAGATACTGCCATATCGGGTCAATGCATAGGGCGACGGAAGCAAGCTTCGAAATCGGCCCCCGTTCTCAAAAATCCATTTAATATATGGTCCCCAGATAGGGGACGTATCAGATATTAAACTGATAAGAACAGATACTACACTTGATCTTAGCCAAAAGGCCGAGAAGCGATAACCGTGAAAGGGGCGGGCCCAACAAGGTCCCCTTCATGGGCACTATCACTGCTTGCTGTCAGGGAGGCTGCCAGACAATTTTCCATGCACACTCTGGGCTGGGGGGCAGTCAACCACCAGTACACACAGCAGAACCTAAACCCATACCATTATTGCTAAGCAGCAAGACAGGGGCCCATTGCACTCCCACGGGGCCTTTTTAAATGCAATCCATAACCCGGATTTGCCAGGAACCCTTCTTACTCCTCCTACTTGCATGTGACACTGGGCTTAGGATCTGCATAGGAAACACACACACAAGCACACACCTACCTTTGTTGCCTGCAGATGCCTCCTTGGCTGTCCCCAAACGGTATCAAACCAACACCCACGGGAAGCTGTAAGCATAGAGGACATGCCTGCACCCCATTGGACTTACCTGTGTGGGTTAAATCCGGGTTATTTGACAACCTATGGCGGTGATGGTTCTGCTCAGGCAGAGCAGTGCTGATGCTCCTCATAAAGCTGTCGCTGCTGTGAAGGTTCTAGGTGACATCACAAATCCCTATGGTTACATACACAACAAAGCTGGGTTGTTGTTGTTTACACTCTGCAAGGCCTGTGGAAGTGAGTGACATCATAGCACTGTAGTTCTGAGGGTTCTAGATGGATGCAACAATCTCCTGTTGCTTCTATGAAGGCCATAATAGACGACATCACCAAACAGCTCCATAGTCACATACACAGCAAAGGAGAGATGTTGTTTACACCTAGTGATGTCAGTGGTATTGAGTGACATCACAGCACAGTGCTAAGGCTCCTGGGCCTGGACACAGCAGCGGCTGCAATATCTCAACGGAGAATACGTTTATATATATATGTGTGTGTGTGCGCGTATATATATATATATATATATATATATATATATATATTTCTCCGCCGAAATCACTTTTAAACCCATTTCCACCTTTTTTTCCCTTCTCTTCCTCTTACTTTTTTTTTCACGTTTTTTTACGTTTTTCTCCTTTTCGCCTCTTTTCTGGGCGTATTATTCTTCTTTTTCTTCTTTTTTTTCGTCTAATGCATACCCCATCAGTGCAGCAATGCTTATTCAATACCGCCAGCAGATGGAGACACTGGGGGATAATTTTCTAAGGATTTATACTGATTTTTCCTGTCTGAATTTGTCGCACAGAAAGTTGCAGGCCAAATATGTGTGACATTTCTGCGACTTTAGCTTCTAGAGCATTTTTACAACATTATACATAGGTGCTGAATACATAAAAAGCGACTGTTCAGCGACAGACAAGTCGCATCGGCTGAAAGTAGGCCAGAATGTCAGTCCATGTTGGAGCAGGTTTAGATACAGTCTAAAGTATAGATCTCAAAGTCTGTGCACAGAATTTAGCAAGGGCCTCGCACCTTCTGATGCATCAGGTAGGTGCACAATAGCATAGCCTAACCCTCTGTACTTTGGTCTATATTGATGCGGGACATAGACAGCCAGCTGATGACCAATCCATTAGTGCAATGGATGGCTGGAAGCATTTGTCTTTGCCTTTGCAATACCACAGAAGCAATGCATGGTCAATGTACAGCAATGACACACCTGTGTGAACAGCCAGGAGACCCCCCCCCCCCCCCCCCCCCCATGTTATGTTACATAGTTACATAGTTAGTACGGTCGAAAAAAGACATATGTCCATCAAGTTCAACCAGGGAATTAAGGGGTAGGGGTGTGGCGCGATATTGGGGAAGGGATGAGATTTTATATTTCTTCATAAGCATTAATCTTATTTTGTCAATTAGGAACATTCAGCACCCACCCGCTATCAAGGCAGCTGCCTATCATGTCATGCCCTACCTGCACAGGTGTGCTGGCTACTCAAATGATCCAATTAAGGAGGCCATTTAGTCAGCAGCAGCAGAAGTCCTGTGCCTGGACGCTCCAACAGCGGCCAGACACAAGCAGAAGCAGCAGAAGCAGCAGCAGCAGCACCACCTTTTGTTTTTTGGCTGCAGCAGCAAGGCCCACAGGGCTGGCTAGCTGGCTAGCCAGCAAGCAGGTAGCAATGAAAGTAGGAATCTTTCTTTTTAACCCTGTAAGGGGGTGGTGCACTGTACCCGAAGATACTGCCATATCGGGTCAATGCATAGGGCGACGGAAGCAAGCTTCGAAATCGGCCCCCGTTCTCAAAAATCCATTTAATATATGGTCCCCAGATAGGGGACGTATCAGATATTAAACTGATAAGAACAGATACTACACTTGATCTTAGCCAAAAGGCCGAGAAGCGATAACCGTGAAAGGGGCGGGCCCAACAAGGTCCCCTTCATGGGCACTATCACTGCTTGCTGTCAGGGAGGCTGCCAGACAATTTTCCATGCACACTCTGGGCTGGGGGGCAGTCAACCACCAGTACACACAGCAGAACCTAAACCCATACCATTATTGCTAAGCAGCAAGACAGGGGCCCATTGCACTCCCACGGGGCCTTTTTAAATGCAATCCATAACCCGGATTTGCCAGGAACCCTTCTTACTCCTCCTACTTGCATGTGACACTGGGCTTAGGATCTGCATAGGAAACACACACACAAGCACACACCTACCTTTGTTGCCTGCAGATGCCTCCTTGGCTGTCCCCAAACGGTATCAAACCAACACCCACGGGAAGCTGTAAGCATAGAGGACATGCCTGCACCCCATTGGACTTACCTGTGTGGGTTAAATCCGGGTTATTTGACAACCTATGGCGGTGATGGTTCTGCTCAGGCAGAGCAGTGCTGATGCTCCTCATAAAGCTGTCGCTGCTGTGAAGGTTCTAGGTGACATCACAAATCCCTATGGTTACATACACAACAAAGCTGGGTTGTTGTTGTTTACACTCTGCAAGGCCTGTGGAAGTGAGTGACATCATAGCACTGTAGTTCTGAGGGTTCTAGATGGATGCAACAATCTCCTGTTGCTTCTATGAAGGCCATAATAGACGACATCACCAAACAGCTCCTTAGTCACATACACAGCAAAGGAGAGATGTTGTTTACACCTAGTGATGTCAGTGGTATTGAGTGACATCACAGCACAGTGCTAAGGCTCCTGGGCCTGGACACAGCAGCGGCTGCAATATCTCAACAGAGAATACGTTTATATATATGTGTGTGTGTGCGCGTATATATATATATATATATATATATATATATATATATATATATATATTTCTCCGCCGAAATCACTTTTAAACCCATTTCCACCTTTTTTTCCCTTCTCTTCCTCTTACTTTTTTTTCACGTTTTTTTACGTTTTTCTCCTTTTCGCCTCTTTTCTGGGCGTATTATTCTTCTTTTTCTTCTTTTTTTTCGTCTAATGCATACCCCATCAGTGCAGCAATGCTTATTCAATACCGCCAGCAGATGGAGACACTGGGGGATAATTTTCTAAGGATTTATACTGATTTTTCCTGTCTGAATTTGTCGCACAGAAAGTTGCAGGCCAAATATGTGTGACATTTCTGCGACTTTAGCTTCTAGAGCATTTTTACAACATTATACATAGGTGCTGAATACATAAAAAGCGACTGTTCAGCGACAGACAAGTCGCATCGGCTGAAAGTAGGCCAGAATGTCAGTCCATGTTAGAGCAGGTTTAGATACAGTCTAAAGTATAGATCTCAAAGTCTGTGCACAGAATTTAGCAAGGGCCTCGCACCTTCTGATGCATCAGGTAGGTGCACAATAGCATAGCCTAACCCTCTGTACTTTGGTCTATATTGATGCGGGACATAGACAGCCAGCTGATGACCAATCCATTAGTGCAATGGATGGCTGGAAGCATTTGTCTTTGCCTTTGCAATACCACAGAAGCAATGCATGGTCAATGTACAGCAATGACACACCTGTGTGAACAGCCAGGAGACCCCCCCCCCCCCCCCCCCCCCATGTTATGTTACATAGTTACATAGTTAGTACGGTCGAAAAAAGACATATGTCCATCAAGTTCAACCAGGGAATTAAGGGGTAGGGGTGTGGCGCGATATTGGGGAAGGGATGAGATTTTATATTTCTTCATAAGCATTAATCTTATTTTGTCAATTAGGAACATTCAGCACCCACCCGCTATCAAGGCAGCTGCCTATCATGTCATGCCCTACCTGCACAGGTGTGCTGGCTACTCAAATGATCCAATTAAGGAGGCCATTTAGTCAGCAGCAGCAGAAGTCCTGTGCCTGGACGCTCCAACAGCGGCCAGACACAAGCAGAAGCAGCAGAAGCAGCAGCAGCAGCACCACCTTTTGTTTTTTGGCTGCAGCAGCAAGGCCCACAGGGCTGGCTAGCTGGCTAGCCAGCAAGCAGGTAGCAATGAAAGTAGGAATCTTTCTTTTTAACCCTGTAAGGGGGTGGTGCACTGTACCCGAAGATACTGCCATATCGGGTCAATGCATAGGGCGACGGAAGCAAGCTTCGAAATCGGCCCCCGTTCTCAAAAATCCATTTAATATATGGTCCCCAGATAGGGGACGTATCAGATATTAAACTGATAAGAACAGATACTACACTTGATCTTAGCCAAAAGGCCGAGAAGCGATAACCGTGAAAGGGGCGGGCCCAACAAGGTCCCCTTCATGGGCACTATCACTGCTTGCTGTCAGGGAGGCTGCCAGACAATTTTCCATGCACACTCTGGGCTGGGGGGCAGTCAACCACCAGTACACACAGCAGAACCTAAACCCATACCATTATTGCTAAGCAGCAAGACAGGGGCCCATTGCACTCCCACGGGGCCTTTTTAAATGCAATCCATAACCCGGATTTGCCAGGAACCCTTCTTACTCCTCCTACTTGCATGTGACACTGGGCTTAGGATCTGCATAGGAAACACACACACAAGCACACACCTACCTTTGTTGCCTGCAGATGCCTCCTTGGCTGTCCCCAAACGGTATCAAACCAACACCCACGGGAAGCTGTAAGCATAGAGGACATGCCTGCACCCCATTGGACTTACCTGTGTGGGTTAAATCCGGGTTATTTGACAACCTATGGCGGTGATGGTTCTGCTCAGGCAGAGCAGTGCTGATGCTCCTCATAAAGCTGTCGCTGCTGTGAAGGTTCTAGGTGACATCACAAATCCCTATGGTTACATACACAACAAAGCTGGGTTGTTGTTGTTTACACTCTGCAAGGCCTGTGGAAGTGAGTGACATCATAGCACTGTAGTTCTGAGGGTTCTAGATGGATGCAACAATCTCCTGTTGCTTCTATGAAGGCCATAATAGACGACATCACCAAACAGCTCCATAGTCACATACACAGCAAAGGAGAGATGTTGTTTACACCTAGTGATGTCAGTGGTATTGAGTGACATCACAGCACAGTGCTAAGGCTCCTGGGCCTGGACACAGCAGCGGCTGCAATATCTCAACGGAGAATACGTTTATATATATGTGTGTGTGTGCGCGTATATATATATATATATATATATATATATATATATTTCTCCGCCGAAATCACTTTTAAACCCATTTCCACCTTTTTTTCCCTTCTCTTCCTCTTACTTTTTTTTCACGTTTTTTTACGTTTTTCTCCTTTTCGCCTCTTTTCTGGGCGTATTATTCTTCTTTTTCTTCTTTTTTTTCGTCTAATGCATACCCCATCAGTGCAGCAATGCTTATTCAATACCGCCAGCAGATGGAGACACTGGGGGATAATTTTCTAAGGATTTATACTGATTTTTCCTGTCTGAATTTGTCGCACAGAAAGTTGCAGGCCAAATATGTGTGACATTTCTGCGACTTTAGCTTCTAGAGCATTTTTACAACATTATACATAGGTGCTGAATACATAAAAAGCGACTGTTCAGCGACAGACAAGTCGCATCGGCTGAAAGTAGGCCAGAATGTCAGTCCATGTTGGAGCAGGTTTAGATACAGTCTAAAGTATAGATCTCAAAGTCTGTGCACAGAATTTAGCAAGGGCCTCGCACCTTCTGATGCATCAGGTAGGTGCACAATAGCATAGCCTAACCCTCTGTACTTTGGTCTATATTGATGCGGGACATAGACAGCCAGCTGATGACCAATCCATTAGTGCAATGGATGGCTGGAAGCATTTGTCTTTGCCTTTGCAATACCACAGAAGCAATGCATGGTCAATGTACAGCAATGACACACCTGTGTGAACAGCCAGGAGACCCCCCCCCCCCCCCCCCCCATGTTATGTTACATAGTTACATAGTTAGTACGGTCGAAAAAAGACATATGTCCATCAAGTTCAACCAGGGAATTAAGGGGTAGGGGTGTGGCGCGATATTGGGGAAGGGATGAGATTTTATATTTCTTCATAAGCATTAATCTTATTTTGTCAATTAGGAACATTCAGCACCCACCCGCTATCAAGGCAGCTGCCTATCATGTCATGCCCTACCTGCACAGGTGTGCTGGCTACTCAAATGATCCAATTAAGGAGGCCATTTAGTCAGCAGCAGCAGAAGTCCTGTGCCTGGACGCTCCAACAGCGGCCAGACACAAGCAGAAGCAGCAGAAGCAGCAGCAGCAGCACCACCTTTTGTTTTTTGGCTGCAGCAGCAAGGCCCACAGGGCTGGCTAGCTGGCTAGCCAGCAAGCAGGTAGCAATGAAAGTAGGAATCTTTCTTTTTAACCCTGTAAGGGGGTGGTGCACTGTACCCGAAGATACTGCCATATCGGGTCAATGCATAGGGCGACGGAAGCAAGCTTCGAAATCGGCCCCCGTTCTCAAAAATCCATTTAATATATGGTCCCCAGATAGGGGACGTATCAGATATTAAACTGATAAGAACAGATACTACACTTGATCTTAGCCAAAAGGCCGAGAAGCGATAACCGTGAAAGGGGCGGGCCCAACAAGGTCCCCTTCATGGGCACTATCACTGCTTGCTGTCAGGGAGGCTGCCAGACAATTTTCCATGCACACTCTGGGCTGGGGGGCAGTCAACCACCAGTACACACAGCAGAACCTAAACCCATACCATTATTGCTAAGCAGCAAGACAGGGGCCCATTGCACTCCCACGGGGCCTTTTTAAATGCAATCCATAACCCGGATTTGCCAGGAACCCTTCTTACTCCTCCTACTTGCATGTGACACTGGGCTTAGGATCTGCATAGGAAACACACACACAAGCACACACCTACCTTTGTTGCCTGCAGATGCCTCCTTGGCTGTCCCCAAACGGTATCAAACCAACACCCACGGGAAGCTGTAAGCATAGAGGACATGCCTGCACCCCATTGGACTTACCTGTGTGGGTTAAATCCGGGTTATTTGACAACCTATGGCGGTGATGGTTCTGCTCAGGCAGAGCAGTGCTGATGCTCCTCATAAAGCTGTCGCTGCTGTGAAGGTTCTAGGTGACATCACAAATCCCTATGGTTACATACACAACAAAGCTGGGTTGTTGTTGTTTACACTCTGCAAGGCCTGTGGAAGTGAGTGACATCATAGCACTGTAGTTCTGAGGGTTCTAGATGGATGCAACAATCTCCTGTTGCTTCTATGAAGGCCATAATAGACGACATCACCAAACAGCTCCATAGTCACATACACAGCAAAGGAGAGATGTTGTTTACACCTAGTGATGTCAGTGGTATTGAGTGACATCACAGCACAGTGCTAAGGCTCCTGGGCCTGGACACAGCTGCGGCTGCAATATCTCAACGGAGAATACGTTTATATATATGTGTGTGTGTGCGCGTATATATATATATATATATATATATATATATATATATATATTTCTCCGCCGAAATCACTTTTAAACCCATTTCCACCTTTTTTTCCCTTCTCTTCCTCTTACTTTTTTTTCACGTTTTTTTACGTTTTTCTCCTTTTCGCCTCTTTTCTGGGCGTATTATTCTTCTTTTTCTTCTTTTTTTTCGTCTAATGCATACCCCATCAGTGCAGCAATGCTTATTCAATACCGCCAGCAGATGGAGACACTGGGGGATAATTTTCTAAGGATTTATACTGATTTTTCCTGTCTGAATTTGTCGCACAGAAAGTTGCAGGCCAAATATGTGTGACATTTCTGCGACTTTAGCTTCTAGAGCATTTTTACAACATTATACATAGGTGCTGAATACATAAAAAGCGACTGTTCAGCGACAGACAAGTCGCATCGGCTGAAAGTAGGCCAGAATGTCAGTCCATGTTGGAGCAGGTTTAGATACAGTCTAAAGTATAGATCTCAAAGTCTGTGCACAGAATTTAGCAAGGGCCTCGCACCTTCTGATGCATCAGGTAGGTGCACAATAGCATAGCCTAACCCTCTGTACTTTGGTCTATATTGATGCGGGACATAGACAGCCAGCTGATGACCAATCCATTAGTGCAATGGATGGCTGGAAGCATTTGTCTTTGCCTTTGCAATACCACAGAAGCAATGCATGGTCAATGTACAGCAATGACACACCTGTGTGAACAGCCAGGAGACCCCCCCCCCCCCCCCCCCCATGTTATGTTACATAGTTACATAGTTAGTACGGTCGAAAAAAGACATATGTCCATCAAGTTCAACCAGGGAATTAAGGGGTAGGGGTGTGGCGCGATATTGGGGAAGGGATGAGATTTTATATTTCTTCATAAGCATTAATCTTATTTTGTCAATTAGGAACATTCAGCACCCACCCGCTATCAAGGCAGCTGCCTATCATGTCATGCCCTACCTGCACAGGTGTGCTGGCTACTCAAATGATCCAATTAAGGAGGCCATTTAGTCAGCAGCAGCAGAAGTCCTGTGCCTGGACGCTCCAACAGCGGCCAGACACAAGCAGAAGCAGCAGAAGCAGCAGCAGCAGCACCACCTTTTGTTTTTTGGCTGCAGCAGCAAGGCCCACAGGGCTGGCTAGCTGGCTAGCCAGCAAGCAGGTAGCAATGAAAGTAGGAATCTTTCTTTTTAACCCTGTAAGGGGGTGGTGCACTGTACCCGAAGATACTGCCATATCGGGTCAATGCATAGGGCGACGGAAGCAAGCTTCGAAATCGGCCCCCGTTCTCAAAAATCCATTTAATATATGGTCCCCAGATAGGGGACGTATCAGATATTAAACTGATAAGAACAGATACTACACTTGATCTTAGCCAAAAGGCCGAGAAGCGATAACCGTGAAAGGGGCGGGCCCAACAAGGTCCCCTTCATGGGCACTATCACTGCTTGCTGTCAGGGAGGCTGCCAGACAATTTTCCATGCACACTCTGGGCTGGGGGGCAGTCAACCACCAGTACACACAGCAGAACCTAAACCCATACCATTATTGCTAAGCAGCAAGACAGGGGCCCATTGCACTCCCACGGGGCCTTTTTAAATGCAATCCATAACCCGGATTTGCCAGGAACCCTTCTTACTCCTCCTACTTGCATGTGACACTGGGCTTAGGATCTGCATAGGAAACACACACACAAGCACACACCTACCTTTGTTGCCTGCAGATGCCTCCTTGGCTGTCCCCAAACGGTATCAAACCAACACCCACGGGAAGCTGTAAGCATAGAGGACATGCCTGCACCCCATTGGACTTACCTGTGTGGGTTAAATCCGGGTTATTTGACAACCTATGGCGGTGATGGTTCTGCTCAGGCAGAGCAGTGCTGATGCTCCTCATAAAGCTGTCGCTGCTGTGAAGGTTCTAGGTGACATCACAAATCCCTATGGTTACATACACAACAAAGCTGGGTTGTTGTTGTTTACACTCTGCAAGGCCTGTGGAAGTGAGTGACATCATAGCACTGTAGTTCTGAGGGTTCTAGATGGATGCAACAATCTCCTGTTGCTTCTATGAAGGCCATAATAGACGACATCACCAAACAGCTCCATAGTCACATACACAGCAAAGGAGAGATGTTGTTTACACCTAGTGATGTCAGTGGTATTGAGTGACATCACAGCACAGTGCTAAGGCTCCTGGGCCTGGACACAGCAGCGGCTGCAATATCTCAACGGAGAATACGTTTATATATATGTGTGTGTGTGCGCGTATATATATATATATATATATATATATATATATATATTTCTCCGCCGAAATCACTTTTAAACCCATTTCCACCTTTTTTTCCCTTCTCTTCCTCTTACTTTTTTTTCACGTTTTTTTACGTTTTTCTCCTTTTCGCCTCTTTTCTGGGCGTATTATTCTTCTTTTTCTTCTTTTTTTTCGTCTAATGCATACCCCATCAGTGCAGCAATGCTTATTCAATACCGCCAGCAGATGGAGACACTGGGGGATAATTTTCTAAGGATTTATACTGATTTTTCCTGTCTGAATTTGTCGCACAGAAAGTTGCAGGCCAAATATGTGTGACATTTCTGCGACTTTAGCTTCTAGAGCATTTTTACAACATTATACATAGGTGCTGAATACATAAAAAGCGACTGTTCAGCGACAGACAAGTCGCATCGGCTGAAAGTAGGCCAGAATGTCAGTCCATGTTGGAGCAGGTTTAGATACAGTCTAAAGTATAGATCTCAAAGTCTGTGCACAGAATTTAGCAAGGGCCTCGCACCTTCTGATGCATCAGGTAGGTGCACAATAGCATAGCCTAACCCTCTGTACTTTGGTCTATATTGATGCGGGACATAGACAGCCAGCTGATGACCAATCCATTAGTGCAATGGATGGCTGGAAGCATTTGTCTTTGCCTTTGCAATACCACAGAAGCAATGCATGGTCAATGTACAGCAATGACACACCTGTGTGAACAGCCAGGAGACCCCCCCCCCCCCCCCCCCATGTTATGTTACATAGTTACATAGTTAGTACGGTCGAAAAAAGACATATGTCCATCAAGTTCAACCAGGGAATTAAGGGGTAGGGGTGTGGCGCGATATTGGGGAAGGGATGAGATTTTATATTTCTTCATAAGCATTAATCTTATTTTGTCAATTAGGAACATTCAGCACCCACCCGCTATCAAGGCAGCTGCCTATCATGTCATGCCCTACCTGCACAGGTGTGCTGGCTACTCAAATGATCCAATTAAGGAGGCCATTTAGTCAGCAGCAGCAGAAGTCCTGTGCCTGGACGCTCCAACAGCGGCCAGACACAAGCAGAAGCAGCAGAAGCAGCAGCAGCAGCACCACCTTTTGTTTTTTGGCTGCAGCAGCAAGGCCCACAGGGCTGGCTAGCTGGCTAGCCAGCAAGCAGGTAGCAATGAAAGTAGGAATCTTTCTTTTTAACCCTGTAAGGGGGTGGTGCACTGTACCCGAAGATACTGCCATATCGGGTCAATGCATAGGGCGACGGAAGCAAGCTTCGAAATCGGCCCCCGTTCTCAAAAATCCATTTAATATATGGTCCCCAGATAGGGGACGTATCAGATATTAAACTGATAAGAACAGATACTACACTTGATCTTAGCCAAAAGGCCGAGAAGCGATAACCGTGAAAGGGGCGGGCCCAACAAGGTCCCCTTCATGGGCACTATCACTGCTTGCTGTCAGGGAGGCTGCCAGACAATTTTCCATGCACACTCTGGGCTGGGGGGCAGTCAACCACCAGTACACACAGCAGAACCTAAACCCATACCATTATTGCTAAGCAGCAAGACAGGGGCCCATTGCACTCCCACGGGGCCTTTTTAAATGCAATCCATAACCCGGATTTGCCAGGAACCCTTCTTACTCCTCCTACTTGCATGTGACACTGGGCTTAGGATCTGCATAGGAAACACACACACAAGCACACACCTACCTTTGTTGCCTGCAGATGCCTCCTTGGCTGTCCCCAAACGGTATCAAACCAACACCCACGGGAAGCTGTAAGCATAGAGGACATGCCTGCACCCCATTGGACTTACCTGTGTGGGTTAAATCCGGGTTATTTGACAACCTATGGCGGTGATGGTTCTGCTCAGGCAGAGCAGTGCTGATGCTCCTCATAAAGCTGTCGCTGCTGTGAAGGTTCTAGGTGACATCACAAATCCCTATGGTTACATACACAACAAAGCTGGGTTGTTGTTGTTTACACTCTGCAAGGCCTGTGGAAGTGAGTGACATCATAGCACTGTAGTTCTGAGGGTTCTAGATGGATGCAACAATCTCCTGTTGCTTCTATGAAGGCCATAATAGACGACATCACCAAACAGCTCCATAGTCACATACACAGCAAAGGAGAGATGTTGTTTACACCTAGTGATGTCAGTGGTATTGAGTGACATCACAGCACAGTGCTAAGGCTCCTGGGCCTGGACACAGCTGCGGCTGCAATATCTCAACGGAGAATACGTTTATATATATGTGTGTGTGTGCGCGTATATATATATATATATATATATATATATATATATATATATATTTCTCCGCCGAAATCACTTTTAAACCCATTTCCACCTTTTTTTCCCTTCTCTTCCTCTTACTTTTTTTTCACGTTTTTTTACGTTTTTCTCCTTTTCGCCTCTTTTCTGGGCGTATTATTCTTCTTTTTCTTCTTTTTTTTCGTCTAATGCATACCCCATCAGTGCAGCAATGCTTATTCAATACCGCCAGCAGATGGAGACACTGGGGGATAATTTTCTAAGGATTTATACTGATTTTTCCTGTCTGAATTTGTCGCACAGAAAGTTGCAGGCCAAATATGTGTGACATTTCTGCGACTTTAGCTTCTAGAGCATTTTTACAACATTATACATAGGTGCTGAATACATAAAAAGCGACTGTTCAGCGACAGACAAGTCGCATCGGCTGAAAGTAGGCCAGAATGTCAGTCCATGTTGGAGCAGGTTTAGATACAGTCTAAAGTATAGATCTCAAAGTCTGTGCACAGAATTTAGCAAGGGCCTCGCACCTTCTGATGCATCAGGTAGGTGCACAATAGCATAGCCTAACCCTCTGTACTTTGGTCTATATTGATGCGGGACATAGACAGCCAGCTGATGACCAATCCATTAGTGCAATGGATGGCTGGAAGCATTTGTCTTTGCCTTTGCAATACCACAGAAGCAATGCATGGTCAATGTACAGCAATGACACACCTGTGTGAACAGCCAGGAGACCCCCCCCCCCCCCCCATGTTATGTTACATAGTTACATAGTTAGTACGGTCGAAAAAAGACATATGTCCATCAAGTTCAACCAGGGAATTAAGGGGTAGGGGTGTGGCGCGATATTGGGGAAGGGATGAGATTTTATATTTCTTCATAAGCATTAATCTTATTTTGTCAATTAGGAACATTCAGCACCCACCCGCTATCAAGGCAGCTGCCTATCATGTCATGCCCTACCTGCACAGGTGTGCTGGCTACTCAAATGATCCAATTAAGGAGGCCATTTAGTCAGCAGCAGCAGAAGTCCTGTGCCTGGACGCTCCAACAGCGGCCAGACACAAGCAGAAGCAGCAGAAGCAGCAGCAGCAGCACCACCTTTTGTTTTTTGGCTGCAGCAGCAAGGCCCACAGGGCTGGCTAGCTGGCTAGCCAGCAAGCAGGTAGCAATGAAAGTAGGAATCTTTCTTTTTAACCCTGTAAGGGGGTGGTGCACTGTACCCGAAGATACTGCCATATCGGGTCAATGCATAGGGCGACGGAAGCAAGCTTCGAAATCGGCCCCCGTTCTCAAAAATCCATTTAATATATGGTCCCCAGATAGGGGACGTATCAGATATTAAACTGATAAGAACAGATTTTTTTTTTTACTTGGCTACCCCTGAGGGGTATCTTTTTATTTAGAATTCATAACATTTTACAAAGTGCATTACGATTTATAAATATAATTTTTTTTCAATAAAAACAAATTTTGATAATAAAATCACATATAACAATAAAAGTTCACATAAATACAATCATAATACACTTAAAATGGGCACTTGGTGGCTTTACAAAAGGGCGTTCCATTCATTAAAATACCATTTTCTAGCTAATAAAGGATAATATTTCTTGTCTAATAAAAAGTACTGGTACATATCACTAAAACAAAGAACTAAAACATCATTCACAGATAAAATCTCATGTTTAAAAAGTAAAATGTTTCTGGCATTCCATAGAGCTGCTTTAACACAGTTTATGATCTTCCATGCCATTGTCTCTTGAGTCCGTATTGGGCATTCCAGACATCCATAAAAAACAGCTGCAGAGTTTAAGTCCTTTATTTCTGTTATCTTCTTCACCAGAGGGAGTATTTTAGTCCATATCCTTTTTGCATAAAAACAAGTCCAGAAAAGGTGGTACACGGTCTCGGGTTCCTGGCAGCCCTCCCTCGGGCATACTGCAGTGTTGGCCATCCTTCTTCGGTGCTGGAATGCCCGGCATGGAAGACACTCGTGTATGCAGCTCCAGGCCAGATCTTTCTGTGAATTAAAAAGATAAATCATATTTGCCATCTTCCATATTTTCCTGCATTTCTCTTCATTAAAATTATTCACAGGGGCAATAAAACCACTTTCTTTAATATATTTTAACATTTTTTTGCTATTAGTTACTTCATTAATACTTTTTCCGTTAAAGTTGTACAAGTTGAAAATTTTCTCTAAAATCTTGTATTGTTGGGGAAGATTAAAAGCATAAGGACAGCTTAAAACAGTTTTAAACCACCCATTCCTCCTCATAAAAAAACCTGTATTAAAACGGATAAAATATGACCAGTAACTATCCTTAAAAAGTGTGCTAACACACATGCTAAAAAACTTGGTAAAAAGGAACGCCCTGATGTCGGGGAAGTCCTTTCCACCCATACCTTTTGGCATCATGACGATCTCTCTTCTCAATTTTTCACTCTTGGAGCTCCATAAAAAGGTAAAACATGCTTTAATAATTTTATTTAAAATCATTTCGGGGGGTGGAAAGACCATGCCAAGATACAATAAAATGGGTAAAATCACCATCTTTGTAACTAAAACCTTCCCCTCCATCGTTAGCTTTCTCATGTTCCACATACAAATTTTTGTGTTTATTTTTTGAGCCACCAAGTCCCAGCTATTAAAACCATTGTTTGACTCACTGAAGGAGACCCCTAAAATCTGCACAGACTCAGACACAGGAATGGGTAAATCCCTTAAAAACAGTCCTCCTATATTTAAAACACTGCTTTTATTAAAATTTACCTTAAAACCGGAGGCACAACAAAAAAATTCAACTTGCTTTAGGGCTTTTTGAAGCGATGGGGTGTCCCTTCCAAGCACTGCCACATCGTCCATGTACCCCACTACTTTAGCCTCTAGTCCCCCTCCTCCCGGCAGGGGGACCCCTCTTATTTGCTTATCTCTCCTCAAGGTGCATAGTAGAGGCTCAAGCGCACATATGAAAAGTAGTGGGGACAAAGGACACCCCTGCTTCACTCCGGAATTTAAAATCACATCCTGTGTCTTAAAACCGTTAACTAAAATCTTGCTTGTGCAGTTTTTATAAAAGGCCTTAAGAGACAATAAAAAGCCTTCAGGTATACCCATTTTCTCTAAAACCTTAAAAAGATAAAAATGTGACACTCTGTCAAAAGCCTTCTCGAAGTCTAAGGATAAAATGGCTAGTTTTCCGTTTCTAGACTTTGTGTCACTAATCACATCTTTTAAAAGGTTAAGATTTTCCCATATGCTCCTCCCAGGCACCCCACAGACCTGATTTGAATGGATTATTTTCTCTATTACACTTTTTAATCTATTTGCGCACAGTTTTGCCATCACTTTGTAGTCACAGTTGAGGAGGGTGATTGGTCTCCAGTTCTTTAGATCTGACCGGTCTCCCTTTTTGAACAGCAGGGAGACATCACCCTTCCTCCATGAACCTGGGAGGGCTTTTGTTTTAAATACTTCTGTAAAAAGGGAAAAAAGGTCATCTTTTAAAACACCATAAAAAATGACATAAAACTCAATGGGTATACCGTCAGGACCAGGCACCTTACCGGATTTAAAACTCCTGATCGTCTCTAAAACCTCCTGTTCCGAGATCTCCCTCTGTAAAAGAGACTGGGACACAGGGTCTAAAACATTGGTAATCTCCTTCAATGAGTCATTCATAAAATCAATATCAATATTTTTTGTATTAAAAAGATCCGCATAAAATGAATGTACCCTTTTTAAAATACCCTGTACATCTTTTTCTCCTTGTATATTATCAATTAAAACCTTTTTATCCGTTACTTTCTTAAAAAAGTACCTGGAGCAGGTCTCGTTCTCTTCAAGGTGCTTTATTTTGGATCTGAAAATTATCTCTTTTCCCTTCTGCTCCAGGCACTGTTTTATTTCTTTTTTTAAGTCAGTAATTTCTCTATAAACCTCTATACCATTGTCTCTGAATTTGTACAGGGTTTGCAGACGGGTATTTAGAAGGGAGTAAAACTCACGCTTCTCTTTAGCTCTAGAGATCCCTACTCTAATAAAAAACTCTTTTATTTTTATTTTCATTTTCTCCCACCATATACTGATGGGAGTGTTAGGATCTCTTACCCGTCTGCAGTCCTTGTAGAAGTTGATAAAATCGGATAAAACCTGCGGATCTTCTAAAAGGGATACATTCATCTTCCAGGCATTCCTCCCAGTCTTTTTTCTAAAATCACTCTTCACCTTAAAAGATAAAAGTTTGTGATCAGAAAAAACATTGGTTAAAACATCACACTTAAAAGGCAGTACTTGATAAGAACAGAAGATAAAATCGATCCTGGAGCTGCAGTTTGCGTTGCTCCAGGTCACACCGTCTCTTTCTGGTAAAATACTATTGCATTTCTTAAAAACATCAGTAAGTCTAAAATCAATAATCATATTTTTTAACATAGAAGATGTTTTATCATAGTTTCTACTTACTGAATTGGTAAAACGGTGCTCCCCCCTTAAAATACAATTAAAATCACCTGCTAAAATAAGAGGTTCAGAATCATTGATAAAAAGGGGTAAAATCTCTAACATCCGTGCTCTATCATTTTTATTGGGTGAACCATAAAAATTTAAAAACTGCCATTTAATACCATCAATAAAAGCTTTAACCAATAAAATTCTGCCTGGTAAAATCTCATGAATAAAATCAATAAAAGCATTTCCTTTAAAAAGTATGGCGACCCCTGCTGATCTGGATTCGTTAGATCCAGACCAGACTGATGGACCGTGTACCCAATCTTTTTTATACTTTTCATAATTTAAACTATGCGGGATGCCGCACTCCTGCAGGAAAACCACAGAAGCAGCAAAAATAGACAAGTAGTTAAAAAGGGCAACCCGTTTCGCTCGTGAACTTATACTTCTTACATTCATAGACAATCCGGACAACTCAGCCATTGGAGATGTAAAAAAAAGGGAGGCTCAGATAACAAACTAAAAACCAGATTGCGCACTGGAGCTCTCGTTACCCCCCACCTCTGACTCTACCGTACACATAGAGGAAGCCGGAGAGGAACCACCATCGCTCGAGCAGCCCCCCTCTTCCAAGACCACAGGTGTATAGACGGAGTACATTGGTAAGAACAGCTTCTGGGCTCCATTCTCTTTTTCGGCGTCCACCTCTTGCCCCTCCATAGGGGTCGGGTGCGTACTTAGGTCCGTTTCCGGGACCTCGGAGATGGTCACCCCTGAAACCTCCTCCTGGCTGGGAGGAGGAGGGGTATCCACCGCTGGGACCTGTGGAGGAGCTTCACTTGGAGCCCCCGTCACGACAGGAACTTCCATCTGCTCCTCCTGGACCACCTCCGAGTCCGGACGCCCTTTGGAGCCCCTTCGTCTTTTCACCTTTGCTACTCCGTCCGGGTTTTCACACTCAGGGGGACCCCGAGCAGGAGGACCTTCCGGGGTGGAATCGGGCACCTCTCGCTCTTCCACCTTCTCTGAGGTATCTGCCCGATCCCCTCTCGCATTTCTCTTCCCCGGCCTCCTCTCATTTGGGGTCCCCCTTTCCACCTGTGCCTCTTTCTCCTGGGGTTCTTTTGGGGGGGCCGTGGTCTCCATCTCACAGCTTACCTCTTCTTGTGGGGGGTGCTCCTCCTCTCTGGCTTTTCCCCAGGCTGGTCTCCGGACGTCTCTCTTGGGTTGCCCTTGCTGTTCTGTGGTTTTTTTTGGTCTGTGGGGACAGAAAGCATACACGTGACCAAAGTGACGGCAAAAATTACATCTCAAACCCTTATCACATTTTTCTGTTTCATGTTGCATGCTTCCACATTTCTTACAGGAACTTTCACAATTTTCCTTTATGTGCCCATAACGTTGGCACCTTCTGCAGAAGTTTGGCATTCCCGCAAAAAAGAGGTCGCCACACACATTGTTTAATTTAAAACGAGCAGGCGGTAATAGTATCCCCCCTGGGAGGGTGGGGTCTTTGTTGCACGTGACTTGATATCGCCATTTTGAGGTCCAGACACCACAGTCGTTCATGATTTTTCCTCTGAACTCCACCTTTTTAAAGTAGGCTGCCAGGAACCCATCGATCTCTCTCTGATTTACAAAAGGGGAGTACATCTTCACGACAATCAACTTGGTTTCATCTAGGACGTGCTCGACAATTTGGATACCCTTAAGCCTCGGATCATCCTGCTTTGGAATTTTCATTACTGCATCTAAGAATACGCCTTCCCCTATGAAAGTGCAGTCGTAGATCCTCCGCTTAGGGTAATCCTGGATGGCCAAAATCTCTCGCTTACGAACATTAAGAATCTTGTCGAGCACGTCCTCTATCACGAACCTCATGCCACGTGCATCCGCCGCATCACCTGTGAGAATGACCCGCACAGTGTGTTTAATCCGGGCATAAGCCGGTACCGAACCAGGATCTAGATCTTCATCCATGGTTCATTCGTGTTTTGGTCTGGTTCTCTCCGCTCCAACCAACCAGCCAATTCGCTCAAACCTCTCTCCACCCAAAGGCTTTGAGAGGCGATCGCAACCCGTTACCCTGGGACTAAGCCCTCTCCCCAATAGCAACAAGTGGGTGAAGCCCAGGCAATAAACCTGGGCGATCCCACAAGGCCGAGGAGAGGGGTACCCGAGTACCTTCTGACCAGATCTCCTGTATTACTACACTTGATCTTAGCCAAAAGGCCGAGAAGCGATAACCGTGAAAGGGGCGGGCCCAACAAGGTCCCCTTCATGGGCACTATCACTGCTTGCTGTCAGGGAGGCTGCCAGACAATTTTCCATGCACACTCTGGGCTGGGGGGCAGTCAACCACCAGTACACACAGCAGAACCTAAACCCATACCATTATTGCTAAGCAGCAAGACAGGGGCCCATTGCACTCCCACGGGGCCTTTTTAAATGCAATCCATAACCCGGATTTGCCAGGAACCCTTCTTACTCCTCCTACTTGCATGTGACACTGGGCTTAGGATCTGCATAGGAAACACACACAAAAGCACACACCTACCTTTGTTGCCTGCAGATGCCTCCTTGGCTGTCCCCAAACGGTATCAAACCAACACCCACGGGAAGCTGTAAGCATAGAGGACATGCCTGCACCCCATTGGACTTACCTGTGTGGGTTAAATCCGGGTTATTTGACAACCTATGGCGGTGATGGTTCTGCTCAGGCAGAGCAGTGCTGATGCTCCTCATAAAGCTGTCGCTGCTGTGAAGGTTCTAGGTGACATCACAAATCCCTATGGTTACATACACAACAAAGCTGGGTTGTTGTTGTTTACACTCTGCAAGGCCTGTGGAAGTGAGTGACATCATAGCACTGTAGTTCTGAGGGTTCTAGATGGATGCAACAATCTCCTGTTGCTTCTATGAAGGCCATAATAGACGACATCACCAAACAGCTCCATAGTCACATACACAGCAAAGGAGAGATGTTGTTTACACCTAGTGATGTCAGTGGTATTGAGTGACATCACAGCACAGTGCTAAGGCTCCTGGGCCTGGACACAGCAGCGGCTGCAATATCTCAACGGAGAATACGTTTATATATATGTGTGTGTGTGCGCGTATATATATATATATATATATATATATATATATATATATATATATTTCTCCGCCGAAATCACTTTTAAACCCATTTCCACCTTTTTTTCCCTTCTCTTCCTCTTACTTTTTTTTCACGTTTTTTTACGTTTTTCTCCTTTTCGCCTCTTTTCTGGGCGTATTATTCTTCTTTTTCTTCTTTTTTTTCGTCTAATGCATACCCCATCAGTGCAGCAATGCTTATTCAATACCGCCAGCAGATGGAGACACTGGGGGATAATTTTCTAAGGATTTATACTGATTTTTCCTGTCTGAATTTGTCGCACAGAAAGTTGCAGGCCAAATATGTGTGACATTTCTGCGACTTTAGCTTCTAGAGCATTTTTACAACATTATACATAGGTGCTGAATACATAAAAAGCGACTGTTCAGCGACAGACAAGTCGCATCGGCTGAAAGTAGGCCAGAATGTCAGTCCATGTTGGAGCAGGTTTAGATACAGTCTAAAGTATAGATCTCAAAGTCTGTGCACAGAATTTAGCAAGGGCCTCGCACCTTCTGATGCATCAGGTAGGTGCACAATAGCATAGCCTAACCCTCTGTACTTTGGTCTATATTGATGCGGGACATAGACAGCCAGCTGATGACCAATCCATTAGTGCAATGGATGGCTGGAAGCATTTGTCTTTGCCTTTGCAATACCACAGAAGCAATGCATGGTCAATGTACAGCAATGACACACCTGTGTGAACAGCCAGGAGACCCCCCCCCCCCCCCCCATGTTATGTTACATAGTTACATAGTTAGTACGGTCGAAAAAAGACATATGTCCATCAAGTTCAACCAGGGAATTAAGGGGTAGGGGTGTGGCGCGATATTGGGGAAGGGATGAGATTTTATATTTCTTCATAAGCATTAATCTTATTTTGTCAATTAGGAACATTCAGCACCCACCCGCTATCAAGGCAGCTGCCTATCATGTCATGCCCTACCTGCACAGGTGTGCTGGCTACTCAAATGATCCAATTAAGGAGGCCATTTAGTCAGCAGCAGCAGAAGTCCTGTGCCTGGACGCTCCAACAGCGGCCAGACACAAGCAGAAGCAGCAGAAGCAGCACCACCTTTTGTTTTTTGGCTGCAGCAGCAAGGCCCACAGGGCTGGCTAGCTGGCTAGCCAGCAAGCAGGTAGCAATGAAAGTAGGAATCTTTCTTTTTAACCCTGTAAGGGGGTGGTGCACTGTACCCGAAGATACTGCCATATCGGGTCAATGCATAGGGCGACGGAAGCAAGCTTCGAAATCGGCCCCCGTTCTCAAAAATCCATTTAATATATGGTCCCCAGATAGGGGACGTATCAGATATTAAACTGATAAGAACAGATACTACACTTGATCTTAGCCAAAAGGCCGAGAAGCGATAACCGTGAAAGGGGCGGGCCCAACAAGGTCCCCTTCATGGGCACTATCACTGCTTGCTGTCAGGGAGGCTGCCAGACAATTTTCCATGCACACTCTGGGCTGGGGGGCAGTCAACCACCAGTACACACAGCAGAACCTAAACCCATACCATTATTGCTAAGCAGCAAGACAGGGGCCCATTGCACTCCCACGGGGCCTTTTTAAATGCAATCCATAACCCGGATTTGCCAGGAACCCTTCTTACTCCTCCTACTTGCATGTGACACTGGGCTTAGGATCTGCATAGGAAACACACACACAAGCACACACCTACCTTTGTTGCCTGCAGATGCCTCCTTGGCTGTCCCCAAACGGTATCAAACCAACACCCACGGGAAACTGTAAGCATAGAGGACATGCCTGCACCCCATTGGACTTACCTGTGTGGGTTAAATCCGGGTTATTTGACAACCTATGGCGGTGATGGTTCTGCTCAGGCAGAGCAGTGCTGATGCTCCTCATAAAGCTGTCGCTGCTGTGAAGGTTCTAGGTGACATCACAAATCCCTATGGTTACATACACAACAAAGCTGGGTTGTTGTTGTTTACACTCTGCAAGGCCTGTGGAAGTGAGTGACATCATAGCACTGTAGTTCTGAGGGTTCTAGATGGATGCAACAATCTCCTGTTGCTTCTATGAAGGCCATAATAGACGACATCACCAAACAGCTCCATAGTCACATACACAGCAAAGGAGAGATGTTGTTTACACCTAGTGATGTCAGTGGTATTGAGTGACATCACAGCACAGTGCTAAGGCTCCTGGGCCTGGACACAGCAGCGGCTGCAATATCTCAACGGAGAATACGTTTATATATATGTGTGTGTGTGCGCGTATATATATATATATATATATATATATATATATATATTTCTCCGCCGAAATCACTTTTAAACCCATTTCCACCTTTTTTTCCCTTCTCTTCCTCTTACTTTTTTTTTCACGTTTTTTTACGTTTTTCTCCTTTTCGCCTCTTTTCTGGGCGTATTATTCTTCTTTTTCTTCTTTTTTTTCGTCTAATGCATACCCCATCAGTGCAGCAATGCTTATTCAATACCGCCAGCAGATGGAGACACTGGGGGATAATTTTCTAAGGATTTATACTGATTTTTCCTGTCTGAATTTGTCGCACAGAAAGTTGCAGGCCAAATATGTGTGACATTTCTGCGACTTTAGCTTCTAGAGCATTTTTACAACATTATACATAGGTGCTGAATACATAAAAAGCGACTGTTCAGCGACAGACAAGTCGCATCGGCTGAAAGTAGGCCAGAATGTCAGTCCATGTTGGAGCAGGTTTAGATACAGTCTAAAGTATAGATCTCAAAGTCTGTGCACAGAATTTAGCAAGGGCCTCGCACCTTCTGATGCATCAGGTAGGTGCACAATAGCATAGCCTAACCCTCTGTACTTTGGTCTATATTGATGCGGGACATAGACAGCCAGCTGATGACCAATCCATTAGTGCAATGGATGGCTGGAAGCATTTGTCTTTGCCTTTGCAATACCACAGAAGCAATGCATGGTCAATGTACAGCAATGACACACCTGTGTGAACAGCCAGGAGACCCCCCCCCCATGTTATGTTACATAGTTACATAGTTAGTACGGTCGAAAAAAGACATATGTCCATCAAGTTCAACCAGGGAATTAAGGGGTAGGGGTGTGGCGCGATATTGGGGAAGGGATGAGATTTTATATTTCTTCATAAGCATTAATCTTATTTTGTCAATTAGGAACATTCAGCACCCACCCGCTATCAAGGCAGCTGCCTATCATGTCATGCCCTACCTGCACAGGTGTGCTGGCTACTCAAATGATCCAATTAAGGAGGCCATTTAGTCAGCAGCAGCAGAAGTCCTGTGCCTGGACGCTCCAACAGCGGCCAGACACAAGCAGAAGCAGCAGAAGCAGCAGCAGCAGCACCACCTTTTGTTTTTTGGCTGCAGCAGCAAGGCCCACAGGGCTGGCTAGCTGGCTAGCCAGCAAGCAGGTAGCAATGAAAGTAGGAATCTTTCTTTTTAACCCTGTAAGGGGGTGGTGCACTGTACCCGAAGATACTGCCATATCGGGTCAATGCATAGGGCGACGGAAGCAAGCTTCGAAATCGGCCCCCGTTCTCAAAAATCCATTTAATATATGGTCCCCAGATAGGGGACGTATCAGATATTAAACTGATAAGAACAGATACTACACTTGATCTTAGCCAAAAGGCCGAGAAGCGATAACCGTGAAAGGGGCGGGCCCAACAAGGTCCCCTTCATGGGCACTATCACTGCTTGCTGTCAGGGAGGCTGCCAGACAATTTTCCATGCACACTCTGGGCTGGGGGGCAGTCAACCACCAGTACACACAGCAGAACCTAAACCCATACCATTATTGCTAAGCAGCAAGACAGGGGCCCATTGCACTCCCACGGGGCCTTTTTAAATGCAATCCATAACCCGGATTTGCCAGGAACCCTTCTTACTCCTCCTACTTGCATGTGACACTGGGCTTAGGATCTGCATAGGAAACATACACACAAGCACACACCTACCTTTGTTGCCTGCAGATGCCTCCTTGGCTGTCCCCAAACGGTATCAAACCAACACCCACGGGAAGCTGTAAGCATAGAGGACATGCCTGCACCCCATTGGACTTACCTGTGTGGGTTAAATCCGGGTTATTTGACAACCTATGGCGGTGATGGTTCTGCTCAGGCAGAGCAGTGCTGATGCTCCTCATAAAGCTGTCGCTGCTGTGAAGGTTCTAGGTGACATCACAAATCCCTATGGTTACATACACAACAAAGCTGGGTTGTTGTTGTTTACACTCTGCAAGGCCTGTGGAAGTGAGTGACATCATAGCACTGTAGTTCTGAGGGTTCTAGATGGATGCAACAATCTCCTGTTGCTTCTATGAAGGCCATAATAGACGACATCACCAAACAGCTCCATAGTCACATACACAGCAAAGGAGAGATGTTGTTTACACCTAGTGATGTCAGTGGTATTGAGTGACATCACAGCACAGTGCTAAGGCTCCTGGGCCTGGACACAGCAGCGGCTGCAATATCTCAACGGAGAATACGTTTATATATATGTGTGTGTGTGCGCGTATATATATATATATATATATATATATATATATATATATATATATATTTCTCCGCCGAAATCACTTTTAAACCCATTTCCACCTTTTTTTCCCTTCTCTTCCTCTTACTTTTTTTTCACGTTTTTTTACGTTTTTCTCCTTTTCGCCTCTTTTCTGGGCGTATTATTCTTCTTTTTCTTCTTTTTTTTCGTCTAATGCATACCCCATCAGTGCAGCAATGCTTATTCAATACCGCCAGCAGATGGAGACACTGGGGGATAATTTTCTAAGGATTTATACTGATTTTTCCTGTCTGAATTTGTCGCACAGAAAGTTGCAGGCCAAATATGTGTGACATTTCTGCGACTTTAGCTTCTAGAGCATTTTTACAACATTATACATAGGTGCTGAATACATAAAAAGCGACTGTTCAGCGACAGACAAGTCGCATCGGCTGAAAGTAGGCCAGAATGTCAGTCCATGTTGGAGCAGGTTTAGATACAGTCTAAAGTATAGATCTCAAAGTCTGTGCACAGAATTTAGCAAGGGCCTCGCACCTTCTGATGCATCAGGTAGGTGCACAATAGCATAGCCTAACCCTCTGTACTTTGGTCTATATTGATGCGGGACATAGACAGCCAGCTGATGACCAATCCATTAGTGCAATGGATGGCTGGAAGCATTTGTCTTTGCCTTTGCAATACCACAGAAGCAATGCATGGTCAATGTACAGCAATGACACACCTGTGTGAACAGCCAGGAGACCCCCCCCCCCCCCCCATGTTATGTTACATAGTTACATAGTTAGTACGGTCGAAAAAAGACATATGTCCATCAAGTTCAACCAGGGAATTAAGGGGTAGGGGTGTGGCGCGATATTGGGGAAGGGATGAGATTTTATATTTCTTCATAAGCATTAATCTTATTTTGTCAATTAGGAACATTCAGCACCCACCCGCTATCAAGGCAGCTGCCTATCATGTCATGCCCTACCTGCACAGGTGTGCTGGCTACTCAAATGATCCAATTAAGGAGGCCATTTAGTCAGCAGCAGCAGAAGTCCTGTGCCTGGACGCTCCAACAGCGGCCAGACACAAGCAGAAGCAGCAGAAGCAGCAGCAGCAGCACCACCTTTTGTTTTTTGGCTGCAGCAGCAAGGCCCACAGGGCTGGCTAGCTGGCTAGCCAGCAAGCAGGTAGCAATGAAAGTAGGAATCTTTCTTTTTAACCCTGTAAGGGGGTGGTGCACTGTACCCGAAGATACTGCCATATCGGGTCAATGCATAGGGCGACGGAAGCAAGCTTCGAAATCGGCCCCCGTTCTCAAAAATCCATTTAATATATGGTCCCCAGATAGGGGACGTATCAGATATTAAACTGATAAGAACAGATACTACACTTGATCTTAGCCAAAAGGCCGAGAAGCGATAACCGTGAAAGGGGCGGGCCCAACAAGGTCCCCTTCATGGGCACTATCACTGCTTGCTGTCAGGGAGGCTGCCAGACAATTTTCCATGCACACTCTGGGCTGGGGGGCAGTCAACCACCAGTACACACAGCAGAACCTAAACCCATACCATTATTGCTAAGCAGCAAGACAGGGGCCCATTGCACTCCCACGGGGCCTTTTTAAATGCAATCCATAACCCGTATTTGCCAGGAACCCTTCTTACTCCTCCTACTTGCATGTGACACTGGGCTTAGGATCTGCATAGGAAACACACACACAAGCACACACCTACCTTTGTTGCCTGCAGATGCCTCCTTGGCTGTCCCCAAACGGTATCAAACCAACACCCACGGGAAGCTGTAAGCATAGAGGACATGCCTGCACCCCATTGGACTTACCTGTGTGGGTTAAATCCGGGTTATTTGACAACCTATGGCGGTGATGGTTCTGCTCAGGCAGAGCAGTGCTGATGCTCCTCATAAAGCTGTCGCTGCTGTGAAGGTTCTAGGTGACATCACAAATCCCTATGGTTACATACACAACAAAGCTGGGTTGTTGTTGTTTACACTCTGCAAGGCCTGTGGAAGTGAGTGACATCATAGCACTGTAGTTCTGAGGGTTCTAGATGGATGCAACAATCTCCTGTTGCTTCTATGAAGGCCATAATAGACGACATCACCAAACAGCTCCATAGTCACATACACAGCAAAGGAGAGATGTTGTTTACACCTAGTGATGTCAGTGGTATTGAGTGACATCACAGCACAGTGCTAAGGCTCCTGGGCCTGGACACAGCAGCGGCTGCAATATCTCAACGGAGAATACGTTTATATATATGTGTGTGTGTGCGCGTATATACATATATATATATATATATATATATATATATATATATATATATATATATTTCTCCGCCGAAATCACTTTTAAACCCATTTCCACCTTTTTTTCCCTTCTCTTCCTCTTACTTTTTTTTCACGTTTTTTTACGTTTTTCTCCTTTTCGCCTCTTTTCTGGGCGTATTATTCTTCTTTTTCTTCTTTTTTTTCGTCTAATGCATACCCCATCAGTGCAGCAATGCTTATTCAATACCGCCAGCAGATGGAGACACTGGGGGATAATTTTCTAAGGATTTATACTGATTTTTCCTGTCTGAATTTGTCGCACAGAAAGTTGCAGGCCAAATATGTGTGACATTTCTGCGACTTTAGCTTCTAGAGCATTTTTACAACATTATACATAGGTGCTGAATACATAAAAAGCGACTGTTCAGCGACAGACAAGTCGCATCGGCTGAAAGTAGGCCAGAATGTCAGTCCATGTTGGAGCAGGTTTAGATACAGTCTAAAGTATAGATCTCAAAGTCTGTGCACAGAATTTAGCAAGGGCCTCGCACCTTCTGATGCATCAGGTAGGTGCACAATAGCATAGCCTAACCCTCTGTACTTTGGTCTATATTGATGCGGGACATAGACAGCCAGCTGATGACCAATCCATTAGTGCAATGGATGGCTGGAAGCATTTGTCTTTGCCTTTGCAATACCACAGAAGCAATGCATGGTCAATGTACAGCAATGACACACCTGTGTGAACAGCCAGGAGACCCCCCCCCCCCCCCATGTTATGTTACATAGTTACATAGTTAGTACGGTCGAAAAAAGACATATGTCCATCAAGTTCAACCAGGGAATTAAGGGGTAGGGGTGTGGCGCGATATTGGGGAAGGGATGAGATTTTATATTTCTTCATAAGCATTAATCTTATTTTGTCAATTAGGAACATTCAGCACCCACCCGCTATCAAGGCAGCTGCCTATCATGTCATGCCCTACCTGCACAGGTGTGCTGGCTACTCAAATGATCCAATTAAGGAGGCCATTTAGTCAGCAGCAGCAGAAGTCCTGTGCCTGGACGCTCCAACAGCGGCCAGACACAAGCAGAAGCAGCAGAAGCAGCAGCAGCAGCACCACCTTTTGTTTTTTGGCTGCAGCAGCAAGGCCCACAGGGCTGGCTAGCTGGCTAGCCAGCAAGCAGGTAGCAATGAAAGTAGGAATCTTTCTTTTTAACCCTGTAAGGGGGTGGTGCACTGTACCCGAAGATACTGCCATATCGGGTCAATGCATAGGGCGACGGAAGCAAGCTTCGAAATCGGCCCCCGTTCTCAAAAATCCATTTAATATATGGTCCCCAGATAGGGGACGTATCAGATATTAAACTGATAAGAACAGATACTACACTTGATCTTAGCCAAAAGGCCGAGAAGCGATAACCGTGAAAGGGGCGGGCCCAACAAGGTCCCCTTCATGGGCACTATCACTGCTTGCTGTCAGGGAGGCTGCCAGACAATTTTCCATGCACACTCTGGGCTGGGGGGCAGTCAACCACCAGTACACACAGCAGAACCTAAACCCATACCATTATTGCTAAGCAGCAAGACAGGGGCCCATTGCACTCCCACGGGGCCTTTTTAAATGCAATCCATAACCCGGATTTGCCAGGAACCCTTCTTACTCCTCCTACTTGCATGTGACACTGGGCTTAGGATCTGCATAGGAAACACACACACAAGCACACACCTACCTTTGTTGCCTGCAGATGCCTCCTTGGCTGTCCCCAAACGGTATCAAACCAACACCCACGGGAAGCTGTAAGCATAGAGGACATGCCTGCACCCCATTGGACTTACCTGTGTGGGTTAAATCCGGGTTATTTGACAACCTATGGCGGTGATGGTTCTGCTCAGGCAGAGCAGTGCTGATGCTCCTCATAAAGCTGTCGCTGCTGTGAAGGTTCTAGGTGACATCACAAATCCCTATGGTTACATACACAACAAAGCTGGGTTGTTGTTGTTTACACTCTGCAAGGCCTGTGGAAGTGAGTGACATCATAGCACTGTAGTTCTGAGGGTTCTAGATGGATGCAACAATCTCCTGTTGCTTCTATGAAGGCCATAATAGACGACATCACCAAACAGCTCCATAGTCACATACACAGCAAAGGAGAGATGTTGTTTACACCTAGTGATGTCAGTGGTATTGAGTGACATCACAGCACAGTGCTAAGGCTCCTGGGCCTGGACACAGCAGCGGCTGCAATATCTCAACGGAGAATACGTCTATATATATGTGTGTGTGTGCGCGTATATATATATATATATATATATATATATATATATATATATATATATATTCTCCGCCGAAATCACTTTTAAACCCATTTCCACCTTTTTTTCCCTTCTCTTCCTCTTACTTTTTTTTCACGTTTTTTTACGTTTTTCTCCTTTTCGCCTCTTTTCTGGGCGTATTATTCTTCTTTTTCTTCTTTTTTTTCGTCTAATGCATACCCCATCAGTGCAGCAATGCTTATTCAATACCGCCAGCAGATGGAGACACTGGGGGATAATTTTCTAAGGATTTATACTGATTTTTCCTGTCTGAATTTGTCGCACAGAAAGTTGCAGGCCAAATATGTGTGACATTTCTGCGACTTTAGCTTCTAGAGCATTTTTACAACATTATACATAGGTGCTGAATACATAAAAAGCGACTGTTCAGCGACAGACAAGTCGCATCGGCTGAAAGTAGGCCAGAATGTCAGTCCATGTTGGAGCAGGTTTAGATACAGTCTAAAGTATAGATCTCAAAGTCTGTGCACAGAATTTAGCAAGGGCCTCGCACCTTCTGATGCATCAGGTAGGTGCACAATAGCATAGCCTAACCCTCTGTACTTTGGTCTATATTGATGCGGGACATAGACAGCCAGCTGATGACCAATCCATTAGTGCAATGGATGGCTGGAAGCATTTGTCTTTGCCTTTGCAATACCACAGAAGCAATGCATGGTCAATGTACAGCAATGACACACCTGTGTGAACAGCCAGGAGACCCCCCCCCCCCCCCCCCCCCATGTTATGTTACATAGTTACATAGTTAGTACGGTCGAAAAAAGACATATGTCCATCAAGTTCAACCAGGGAATTAAGGGGTAGGGGTGTGGCGCGATATTGGGGAAGGGATGAGATTTTATATTTCTTCATAAGCATTAATCTTATTTTGTCAATTAGGAACATTCAGCACCCACCCGCTATCAAGGCAGCTGCCTATCATGTCATGCCCTACCTGCACAGGTGTGCTGGCTACTCAAATGATCCAATTAAGGAGGCCATTTAGTCAGCAGCAGCAGAAGTCCTGTGCCTGGACGCTCCAACAGCGGCCAGACACAAGCAGAAGCAGCAGAAGCAGCACCACCTTTTGTTTTTTGGCTGCAGCAGCAAGGCCCACAGGGCTGGCTAGCTGGCTAGCCAGCAAGCAGGTAGCAATGAAAGTAGGAATCTTTCTTTTTAACCCTGTAAGGGGGTGGTGCACTGTACCCGAAGATACTGCCATATCGGGTCAATGCATAGGGCGACGGAAGCAAGCTTCGAAATCGGCCCCCGTTCTCAAAAATCCATTTAATATATGGTCCCCAGATAGGGGACGTATCAGATATTAAACTGATAAGAACAGATACTACACTTGATCTTAGCCAAAAGGCCGAGAAGCGATAACCGTGAAAGGGGCGGGCCCAACAAGGTCCCCTTCATGGGCACTATCACTGCTTGCTGTCAGGGAGGCTGCCAGACAATTTTCCATGCACACTCTGGGCTGGGGGGCAGTCAACCACCAGTACACACAGCAGAACCTAAACCCATACCATTATTGCTAAGCAGCAAGACAGGGGCCCATTGCACTCCCACGGGGCCTTTTTAAATGCAATCCATAACCCGGATTTGCCAGGAACCCTTCTTACTCCTCCTACTTGCATGTGACACTGGGCTTAGGATCTGCATAGGAAACACACACACAAGCACACACCTACCTTTGTTGCCTGCAGATGCCTCCTTGGCTGTCCCCAAACGGTATCAAACCAACACCCACGGGAAGCTGTAAGCATAGAGGACATGCCTGCACCCCATTGGACTTACCTGTGTGGGTTAAATCCGGGTTATTTGACAACCTATGGCGGTGATGGTTCTGCTCAGGCAGAGCAGTGCTGATGCTCCTCATAAAGCTGTCGCTGCTGTGAAGGTTCTAGGTGACATCACAAATCCCTATGGTTACATACACAACAAAGCTGGGTTGTTGTTGTTTACACTCTGCAAGGCCTGTGGAAGTGAGTGACATCATAGCACTGTAGTTCTGAGGGTTCTAGATGGATGCAACAATCTCCTGTTGCTTCTATGAAGGCCATAATAGACGACATCACCAAACAGCTCCATAGTCACATACACAGCAAAGGAGAGATGTTGTTTACACCTAGTGATGTCAGTGGTATTGAGTGACATCACAGCACAGTGCTAAGGCTCCTGGGCCTGGACACAGCAGCGGCTGCAATATCTCAACGGAGAATACGTTTATATATATGTGTGTGTGTGCGCGTATATATATATATATATATATATATATATATATATATATATATATTTCTCCGCCGAAATCACTTTTAAACCCATTTCCACCTTTTTTTCCCTTCTCTTCCTCTTACTTTTTTTTTCACGTTTTTTTACGTTTTTCTCCTTTTCGCCTCTTTTCTGGGCGTATTATTCTTCTTTTTCTTCTTTTTTTTCGTCTAATGCATACCCCATCAGTGCAGCAATGCTTATTCAATACCGCCAGCAGATGGAGACACTGGGGGATAATTTTCTAAGGATTTATACTGATTTTTCCTGTCTGAATTTGTCGCACAGAAAGTTGCAGGCCAAATATGTGTGACATTTCTGCGACTTTAGCTTCTAGAGCATTTTTACAACATTATACATAGGTGCTGAATACATAAAAAGCGACTGTTCAGCGACAGACAAGTCGCATCGGCTGAAAGTAGGCCAGAATGTCAGTCCATGTTGGAGCAGGTTTAGATACAGTCTAAAGTATAGATCTCAAAGTCTGTGCACAGAATTTAGCAAGGGCCTCGCACCTTCTGATGCATCAGGTAGGTGCACAATAGCATAGCCTAACCCTCTGTACTTTGGTCTATATTGATGCGGGACATAGACAGCCAGCTGATGACCAATCCATTAGTGCAATGGATGGCTGGAAGCATTTGTCTTTGCCTTTGCAATACCACAGAAGCAATGCATGGTCAATGTACAGCAATGACACACCTGTGTGAACAGCCAGGAGACCCCCCCCCCCCCCCCCCCCCATGTTATGTTACATAGTTACATAGTTAGTACGGTCGAAAAAAGACATATGTCCATCAAGTTCAACCAGGGAATTAAGGGGTAGGGGTGTGGCGCGATATTGGGGAAGGGATGAGATTTTATATTTCTTCATAAGCATTAATCTTATTTTGTCAATTAGGAACATTCAGCACCCACCCGCTATCAAGGCAGCTGCCTATCATGTCATGCCCTACCTGCACAGGTGTGCTGGCTACTCAAATGATCCAATTAAGGAGGCCATTTAGTCAGCAGCAGCAGAAGTCCTGTGCCTGGACGCTCCAACAGCGGCCAGACACAAGCAGAAGCAGCAGAAGCAGCAGCAGCAGCACCACCTTTTGTTTTTTGGCTGCAGCAGCAAGGCCCACAGGGCTGGCTAGCTGGCTAGCCAGCAAGCAGGTAGCAATGAAAGTAGGAATCTTTCTTTTTAACCCTGTAAGGGGGTGGTGCACTGTACCCGAAGATACTGCCATATCGGGTCAATGCATAGGGCGACGGAAGCAAGCTTCGAAATCGGCCCCCGTTCTCAAAAATCCATTTAATATATGGTCCCCAGATAGGGGACGTATCAGATATTAAACTGATAAGAACAGATACTACACTTGATCTTAGCCAAAAGGCCGAGAAGCGATAACCGTGAAAGGGGCGGGCCCAACAAGGTCCCCTTCATGGGCACTATCACTGCTTGCTGTCAGGGAGGCTGCCAGACAATTTTCCATGCACACTCTGGGCTGGGGGGCAGTCAACCACCAGTACACACAGCAGAACCTAAACCCATACCATTATTGCTAAGCAGCAAGACAGGGGCCCATTGCACTCCCACGGGGCCTTTTTAAATGCAATCCATAACCCGGATTTGCCAGGAACCCTTCTTACTCCTCCTACTTGCATGTGACACTGGGCTTAGGATCTGCATAGGAAACACACACACAAGCACACACCTACCTTTGTTGCCTGCAGATGCCTCCTTGGCTGTCCCCAAACGGTATCAAACCAACACCCACGGGAAGCTGTAAGCATAGAGGACATGCCTGCACCCCATTGGACTTACCTGTGTGGGTTAAATCCGGGTTATTTGACAACCTATGGCGGTGATGGTTCTGCTCAGGCAGAGCAGTGCTGATGCTCCTCATAAAGCTGTCGCTGCTGTGAAGGTTCTAGGTGACATCACAAATCCCTATGGTTACATACACAACAAAGCTGGGTTGTTGTTGTTTACACTCTGCAAGGCCTGTGGAAGTGAGTGACATCATAGCACTGTAGTTCTGAGGGTTCTAGATGGATGCAACAATCTCCTGTTGCTTCTATGAAGGCCATAATAGACGACATCACCAAACAGCTCCATAGTCACATACACAGCAAAGGAGAGATGTTGTTTACACCTAGTGATGTCAGTGGTATTGAGTGACATCACAGCATAGTGCTAAGGCTCCTGGGCCTGGACACAGCAGCGGCTGCAATATCTCAACGGAGAATACGTTTATATATATGTGTGTGTGTGCGCGTATATATATATATATATATATATATATATATATATATATATATTTCTCCGCCGAAATCACTTTTAAACCCATTTCCACCTTTTTTTCCCTTCTCTTCCTCTTACTTTTTTTTCACGTTTTTTTACGTTTTTCTCCTTTTCGCCTCTTTTCTGGGCGTATTATTCTTCTTTTTCTTCTTTTTTTTCGTCTAATGCATACCCCATCAGTGCAGCAATGCTTATTCAATACCGCCAGCAGATGGAGACACTGGGGGATAATTTTCTAAGGATTTATACAGATTTTTCCTGTCTGAATTTGTCGCACAGAAAGTTGCAGGCCAAATATGTGTGACATTTCTGCGACTTTAGCTTCTAGAGCATTTTTACAACATTATACATAGGTGCTGAATACATAAAAAGCGACTGTTCAGCGACAGACAAGTCGCATCGGCTGAAAGTAGGCCAGAATGTCAGTCCATGTTGGAGCAGGTTTAGATACAGTCTAAAGTATAGATCTCAAAGTCTGTGCACAGAATTTAGCAAGGGCCTCGCACCTTCTGATGCATCAGGTAGGTGCACAATAGCATAGCCTAACCCTCTGTACTTTGGTCTATATTGATGCGGGACATAGACAGCCAGCTGATGACCAATCCATTAGTGCAATGGATGGCTGGAAGCATTTGTCTTTGCCTTTGCAATACCACAGAAGCAATGCATGGTCAATGTACAGCAATGACACACCTGTGTGAACAGCCAGGAGATCCCCCCCCCCCCCCCATGTTATGTTACATAGTTACATAGTTAGTACGGTCGAAAAAAGACATATGTCCATCAAGTTCAACCAGGGAATTAAGGGGTAGGGGTGTGGCGCGATATTGGGGAAGGGATGAGATTTTATATTTCTTCATAAGCATTAATCTTATTTTGTCAATTAGGAACATTCAGCACCCACCCGCTATCAAGGCAGCTGCCTATCATGTCATGCCCTACCTGCACAGGTGTGCTGGCTACTCAAATGATCCAATTAAGGAGGCCATTTAGTCAGCAGCAGCAGAAGTCCTGTGCCTGGACGCTCCAACAGCGGCCAGACACAAGCAGAAGCAGCAGAAGCAGCAGCAGCAGCACCACCTTTTGTTTTTTGGCTGCAGCAGCAAGGCCCACAGGGCTGGCTAGCTGGCTAGCCAGCAAGCAGGTAGCAATGAAAGTAGGAATCTTTCTTTTTAACCCTGTAAGGGGGTGGTGCACTGTACCCGAAGATACTGCCATATCGGGTCAATGCATAGGGCGACGGAAGCAAGCTTCGAAATCGGCCCCCGTTCTCAAAAATCCATTTAATATATGGTCCCCAGATAGGGGACGTATCAGATATTAAACTGATAAGAACAGATACTACACTTGATCTTAGCCAAAAGGCCGAGAAGCGATAACCGTGAAAGGGGCGGGCCCAACAAGGTCCCCTTCATGGGCACTATCACTGCTTGCTGTCAGGGAGGCTGCCAGACAATTTTCCATGCACACTCTGGGCTGGGGGGCAGTCAACCACCAGTACACACAGCAGAACCTAAACCCATACCATTATTGCTAAGCAGCAAGACAGGGGCCCATTGCACTCCCACGGGGCCTTTTTAAATGCAATCCATAACCCGGATTTGCCAGGAACCCTTCTTACTCCTCCTACTTGCATGTGACACTGGGCTTAGGATCTGCATAGGAAACACACACACAAGCACACACCTACCTTTGTTGCCTGCAGATGCCTCCTTGGCTGTCCCCAAACGGTATCAAACCAACACCCACGGGAAGCTGTAAGCATAGAGGACATGCCTGCACCCCATTGGACTTACCTGTGTGGGTTAAATCCGGGTTATTTGACAACCTATGGCGGTGATGGTTCTGCTCAGGCAGAGCAGTGCTGATGCTCCTCATAAAGCTGTCGCTGCTGTGAAGGTTCTAGGTGACATCACAAATCCCTATGGTTACATACACGACAAAGCTGGGTTGTTGTTGTTTACACTCTGCAAGGCCTGTGGAAGTGAGTGACATCATAGCACTGTAGTTCTGAGGGTTCTAGATGGATGCAACAATCTCCTGTTGCTTCTATGAAGGCCATAATAGACGACATCACCAAACAGCTCCATAGTCACATACACAGCAAAGGAGAGATGTTGTTTACACCTAGTGATGTCAGTGGTATTGAGTGACATCACAGCACAGTGCTAAGGCTCCTGGGCCTGGACACAGCAGCGGCTGCAATATCTCAACGGAGAATACGTTTATATATATGTGTGTGTGTGCGTGTATATATATATATATATATATATATATATATATATATATATATATATATATTTCTCCGCCGAAATCACTTTTAAACCCATTTCCACCTTTTTTTCCCTTCTCTTCCTCTTACTTTTTTTTCACGTTTTTTTACGTTTTTCTCCTTTTCGCCTCTTTTCTGGGCGTATTATTCTTCTTTTTCTTCTTTTTTTTCGTCTAATGCATACCCCATCAGTGCAGCAATGCTTATTCAATACCGCCAGCAGATGGAGACACTGGGGGATAATTTTCTAAGGATTTATACTGATTTTTCCTGTCTGAATTTGTCGCACAGAAAGTTGCAGGCCAAATATGTGTGACATTTCTGCGACTTTAGCTTCTAGAGCATTTTTACAACATTATACATAGGTGCTGAATACATAAAAAGCGACTGTTCAGCGACAGACAAGTCGCATCGGCTGAAAGTAGGCCAGAATGTCAGTCCATGTTGGAGCAGGTTTAGATACAGTCTAAAGTATAGATCTCAAAGTCTGTGCACAGAATTTAGCAAGGGCCTCGCACCTTCTGATGCATCAGGTAGGTGCACAATAGCATAGCCTAACCCTCTGTACTTTGGTCTATATTGATGCGGGACATAGACAGCCAGCTGATGACCAATCCATTAGTGCAATGGATGGCTGGAAGCATTTGTCTTTGCCTTTGCAATACCACAGAAGCAATGCATGGTCAATGTACAGCAATGACACACCTGTGTGAACAGCCAGGAGACCCCCCCCCCATGTTATGTTACATAGTTACATAGTTAGTACGGTCGAAAAAAGACATATGTCCATCAAGTTCAACCAGGGAATTAAGGGGTAGGGGTGTGGCGCGATATTGGGGAAGGGATGAGATTTTATATTTCTTCATAAGCATTAATCTTATTTTGTCAATTAGGAACATTCAGCACCCACCCGCTATCAAGGCAGCTGCCTATCATGTCATGCCCTACCTGCACAGGTGTGCTGGCTACTCAAATGATCCAATTAAGGAGGCCATTTAGTCAGCAGCAGCAGAAGTCCTGTGCCTGGACGCTCCAACAGCGGCCAGACACAAGCAGAAGCAGCAGAAGCAGCAGCAGCAGCACCACCTTTTGTTTTTTGGCTGCAGCAGCAAGGCCCACAGGGCTGGCTAGCTGGCTAGCCAGCAAGCAGGTAGCAATGAAAGTAGGAATCTTTCTTTTTAACCCTGTAAGGGGGTGGTGCACTGTACCCGAAGATACTGCCATATCGGGTCAATGCATAGGGCGACGGAAGCAAGCTTCGAAATCGGCCCCCGTTCTCAAAAATCCATTTAATATATGGTCCCCAGATAGGGGACGTATCAGATATTAAACTGATAAGAACAGATACTACACTTGATCTTAGCCAAAAGGCCGAGAAGCGATAACCGTGAAAGGGGCGGGCCCAACAAGGTCCCCTTCATGGGCACTATCACTGCTTGCTGTCAGGGAGGCTGCCAGACAATTTTCCATGCACACTCTGGGCTGGGGGGCAGTCAACCACCAGTACACACAGCAGAACCTAAACCCATACCATTATTGCTAAGCAGCAAGACAGGGGCCCATTGCACTCCCACGGGGCCTTTTTAAATGCAATCCATAACCCGGATTTGCCAGGAACCCTTCTTACTCCTCCTACTTGCATGTGACACTGGGCTTAGGATCTGCATAGGAAACACACACACAAGCACACACCTACCTTTGTTGCCTGCAGATGCCTCCTTGGCTGTCCCCAAACGGTATCAAACCAACACCCACGGGAAGCTGTAAGCATAGAGGACATGCCTGCACCCCATTGGACTTACCTGTGTGGGTTAAATCCGGGTTATTTGACAACCTATGGCGGTGATGGTTCTGCTCAGGCAGAGCAGTGCTGATGCTCCTCATAAAGCTGTCGCTGCTGTGAAGGTTCTAGGTGACATCACAAATCCCTATGGTTACATACACAACAAAGCTGGGTTGTTGTTGTTTACACTCTGCAAGGCCTGTGGAAGTGAGTGACATCATAGCACTGTAGTTCTGAGGGTTCTAGATGGATGCAACAATCTCCTGTTGCTTCTATGAAGGCCATAATAGACGACATCACCAAACAGCTCCATAGTCACATACACAGCAAAGGAGAGATGTTGTTTACACCTAGTGATGTCAGTGGTATTGAGTGACATCACAGCACAGTGCTAAGGCTCCTGGGCCTGGACACAGCAGCGGCTGCAATATCTCAACGGAGAATACGTTTATATATATGTGTGTGTGTGCGCGTATATATATATATATATATATATATATATATATATATATATATACATATATATATATTTCTCCGCCGAAATCACTTTTAAACCCATTTCCACCTTTTTTTCCCTTCTCTTCCTCTTACTTTTTTTTCACGTTTTTTTACGTTTTTCTCCTTTTCGCCTCTTTTCTGGGCGTATTATTCTTCTTTTTCTTCTTTTTTTTCGTCTAATGCATACCCCATCAGTGCAGCAATGCTTATTCAATACCGCCAGCAGATGGAGACACTGGGGGATAATTTTCTAAGGATTTATACTGATTTTTCCTGTCTGAATTTGTCGCACAGAAAGTTGCAGGCCAAATATGTGTGACATTTCTGCGACTTTAGCTTCTAGAGCATTTTTACAACATTATACATAGGTGCTGAATACATAAAAAGCGACTGTTCAGCGACAGACAAGTCGCATCGGCTGAAAGTAGGCCAGAATGTCAGTCCATGTTGGAGCAGGTTTAGATACAGTCTAAAGTATAGATCTCAAAGTCTGTGCACAGAATTTAGCAAGGGCCTCGCACCTTCTGATGCATCAGGTAGGTGCACAATAGCATAGCCTAACCCTCTGTACTTTGGTCTATATTGATGCGGGACATAGACAGCCAGCTGATGACCAATCCATTAGTGCAATGGATGGCTGGAAGCATTTGTCTTTGCCTTTGCAATACCACAGAAGCAATGCATGGTCAATGTACAGCAATGACACACCTGTGTGAACAGCCAGGAGACCCCCCCCCCATGTTATGTTACATAGTTACATAGTTAGTACGGTCGAAAAAAGACATATGTCCATCAAGTTCAACCAGGGAATTAAGGGGTAGGGGTGTGGCGCGATATTGGGGAAGGGATGAGATTTTATATTTCTTCATAAGCATTAATCTTATTTTGTCAATTAGGAACATTCAGCACCCACCCGCTATCAAGGCAGCTGCCTATCATGTCATGCCCTACCTGCACAGGTGTGCTGGCTACTCAAATGATCCAATTAAGGAGGCCATTTAGTCAGCAGCAGCAGAAGTCCTGTGCCTGGACGCTCCAACAGCGGCCAGACACAAGCAGAAGCAGCAGAAGCAGCAGCAGCAGCACCACCTTTTGTTTTTTGGCTGCAGCAGCAAGGCCCACAGGGCTGGCTAGCTGGCTAGCCAGCAAGCAGGTAGCAATGAAAGTAGGAATCTTTCTTTTTAACCCTGTAAGGGGGTGGTGCACTGTACCCGAAGATACTGCCATATCGGGTCAATGCATAGGGCGACGGAAGCAAGCTTCGAAATCGGCCCCCGTTCTCAAAAATCCATTTAATATATGGTCCCCAGATAGGGGACGTATCAGATATTAAACTGATAAGAACAGATACTACACTTGATCTTAGCCAAAAGGCCGAGAAGCGATAACCGTGAAAGGGGCGGGCCCAACAAGGTCCCCTTCATGGGCACTATCACTGCTTGCTGTCAGGGAGGCTGCCAGACAATTTTCCATGCACACTCTGGGCTGGGGGGCAGTCAACCACCAGTACACACAGCAGAACCTAAACCCATACCATTATTGCTAAGCAGCAACCACGGGGCCTTTTTAAATGCAATCCATAACCCGTATTTGCCAGGAACCCTTCTTACTCCTCCTACTTGCATGTGACACTGGGCTTAGGATCTGCATAGGAAACACACACACAAGCACACACCTACCTTTGTTGCCTGCAGATGCCTCCTTGGCTGTCCCCAAACGGTATCAAACCAACACCCACGGGAAGCTGTAAGCATAGAGGACATGCCTGCACCCCATTGGACTTACCTGTGTGGGTTAAATCCGGGTTATTTGACAACCTATGGCGGTGATGGTTCTGCTCAGGCAGAGCAGTGCTGATGCTCCTCATAAAGCTGTCGCTGCTGTGAAGGTTCTAGGTGACATCACAAATCCCTATGGTTACATACACAACAAAGCTGGGTTGTTGTTGTTTACACTCTGCAAGGCCTGTGGAAGTGAGTGACATCATAGCACTGTAGTTCTGAGGGTTCTAGATGGATGCAACAATCTCCTGTTGCTTCTATGAAGGCCATAATAGACGACATCACCAAACAGCTCCATAGTCACATACACAGCAAAGGAGAGATGTTGTTTACACCTAGTGATGTCAGTGGTATTGAGTGACATCACAGCACAGTGCTAAGGCTCCTGGGCCTGGACACAGCAGCGGCTGCAATATCTCAACGGAGAATACGTTTATATATATGTGTGTGTGTGCGCGTATATATATATATATATATATATATATATATATATATATATATTCTCCGCCGAAATCACTTTTAAACCCATTTCCACCTTTTTTTCCCTTCTCTTCCTCTTACTTTTTTTTCACGTTTTTTTACGTTTTTCTCCTTTTCGCCTCTTTTCTGGGCGTATTATTCTTCTTTTTCTTCTTTTTTTTCGTCTAATGCATACCCCATCAGTGCAGCAATGCTTATTCAATACCGCCAGCAGATGGAGACACTGGGGGATAATTTTCTAAGGATTTATACTGATTTTTCCTGTCTGAATTTGTCGCACAGAAAGTTGCAGGCCAAATATGTGTGACATTTCTGCGACTTTAGCTTCTAGAGCATTTTTACAACATTATACATAGGTGCTGAATACATAAAAAGCGACTGTTCAGCGACAGACAAGTCGCATCGGCTGAAAGTAGGCCAGAATGTCAGTCCATGTTGGAGCAGGTTTAGATACAGTCTAAAGTATAGATCTCAAAGTCTGTGCACAGAATTTAGCAAGGGCCTCGCACCTTCTGATGCATCAGGTAGGTGCACAATAGCATAGCCTAACCCTCTGTACTTTGGTCTATATTGATGCGGGACATAGACAGCCAGCTGATGACCAATCCATTAGTGCAATGGATGGCTGGAAGCATTTGTCTTTGCCTTTGCAATACCACAGAAGCAATGCATGGTCAATGTACAGCAATGACACACCTGTGTGAACAGCCAGGAGACCCCCCCCCCCCCCCCCCCATGTTATGTTACATAGTTACATAGTTAGTACGGTCGAAAAAAGACATATGTCCATCAAGTTCAACCAGGGAATTAAGGGGTAGGGGTGTGGCGCGATATTGGGGAAGGGATGAGATTTTATATTTCTTCATAAGCATTAATCTTATTTTGTCAATTAGGAACATTCAGCACCCACCCGCTATCAAGGCAGCTGCCTATCATGTCATGCCCTACCTGCACAGGTGTGCTGGCTACTCAAATGATCCAATTAAGGAGGCCATTTAGTCAGCAGCAGCAGAAGTCCTGTGCCTGGACGCTCCAACAGCGGCCAGACACAAGCAGAAGCAGCAGAAGCAGCAGCAGCAGCACCACCTTTTGTTTTTTGGCTGCAGCAGCAAGGCCCACAGGGCTGGCTAGCTGGCTAGCCAGCAAGCAGGTAGCAATGAAAGTAGGAATCTTTCTTTTTAACCCTGTAAGGGGGTGGTGCACTGTACCCGAAGATACTGCCATATCGGGTCAATGCATAGGGCGACGGAAGCAAGCTTCGAAATCGGCCCCCGTTCTCAAAAATCCATTTAATATATGGTCCCCAGATAGGGGACGTATCAGATATTAAACTGATAAGAACAGATACTACACTTGATCTTAGCCAAAAGGCCGAGAAGCGATAACCGTGAAAGGGGCGGGCCCAACAAGGTCCCCTTCATGGGCACTATCACTGCTTGCTGTCAGGGAGGCTGCCAGACAATTTTCCATGCACACTCTGGGCTGGGGGGCAGTCAACCACCAGTACACACAGCAGAACCTAAACCCATACCATTATTGCTAAGCAGCAAGACAGGGGCCCATTGCACTCCCACGGGGCCTTATTAAATGCAATCCATAACCCGGATTTGCCAGGAACCCTTCTTACTCCTCCTACTTGCATGTGACACTGGGCTTAGGATCTGCATAGGAAACACACACACAAGCACACACCTACCTTTGTTGCCTGCAGATGCCTCCTTGGCTGTCCCCAAACGGTATCAAACCAACACCCACGGGAAGCTGTAAGCATAGAGGACATGCCTGCACCCCATTGGACTTACCTGTGTGGGTTAAATCCGGGTTATTTGACAACCTATGGCGGTGATGGTTCTGCTCAGGCAGAGCAGTGCTGATGCTCCTCATAAAGCTGTCGCTGCTGTGAAGGTTCTAGGTGACATCACAAATCCCTATGGTTACATACACAACAAAGCTGGGTTGTTGTTGTTTACACTCTGCAAGGCCTGTGGAAGTGAGTGACATCATAGCACTGTAGTTCTGAGGGTTCTAGATGGATGCAACAATCTCCTGTTGCTTCTATGAAGGCCATAATAGACGACATCACCAAACAGCTCCATAGTCACATACACAGCAAAGGAGAGATGTTGTTTACACCTAGTGATGTCAGTGGTATTGAGTGACATCACAGCACAGTGCTAAGGCTCCTGGGCCTGGACACAGCAGCGGCTGCAATATCTCAACGGAGAATACGTTTATATATATGTGTGTGTGTGCGCGTATATATATATATATATATATATATATATATATATATATATATATATTTCTCCGCCGAAATCACTTTTAAACCCATTTCCACCTTTTTTTCCCTTCTCTTCCTCTTACTTTTTTTTCACGTTTTTTTACGTTTTTCTCCTTTTCGCCTCTTTTCTGGGCGTATTATTCTTCTTTTTCTTCTTTTTTTTCGTCTAATGCATACCCCATCAGTGCAGCAATGCTTATTCAATACCGCCAGCAGATGGAGACACTGGGGGATAATTTTCTAAGGATTTATACTGATTTTTCCTGTCTGAATTTGTCGCACAGAAAGTTGCAGGCCAAATATGTGTGACATTTCTGCGACTTTAGCTTCTAGAGCATTTTTACAACATTATACATAGGTGCTGAATACATAAAAAGCGACTGTTCAGCGACAGACAAGTCGCATCGGCTGAAAGTAGGCCAGAATGTCAGTCCATGTTGGAGCAGGTTTAGATACAGTCTAAAGTATAGATCTCAAAGTCTGTGCACAGAATTTAGCAAGGGCCTCGCACCTTCTGATGCATCAGGTAGGTGCACAATAGCATAGCCTAACCCTCTGTACTTTGGTCTATATTGATGCGGGACATAGACAGCCAGCTGATGACCAATCCATTAGTGCAATGGATGGCTGGAAGCATTTGTCTTTGCCTTTGCAATACCACAGAAGCAATGCATGGTCAATGTACAGCAATGACACACCTGTGTGAACAGCCAGGAGACCCCCCCCCCCCCCCCCCATGTTATGTTACATAGTTACATAGTTAGTACGGTCGAAAAAAGACATATGTCCATCAAGTTCAACCAGGGAATTAAGGGGTAGGGGTGTGGCGCGATATTGGGGAAGGGATGAGATTTTATATTTCTTCATAAGCATTAATCTTATTTTGTCAATTAGGAACATTCAGCACCCACCCGCTATCAAGGCAGCTGCCTATCATGTCATGCCCTACCTGCACAGGTGTGCTGGCTACTCAAATGATCCAATTAAGGAGGCCATTTAGTCAGCAGCAGCAGAAGTCCTGTGCCTGGACGCTCCAACAGCGGCCAGACACAAGCAGAAGCAGCAGAAGCAGCAGCAGCAGCACCACCTTTTGTTTTTTGGCTGCAGCAGCAAGGCCCACAGGGCTGGCTAGCTGGCTAGCCAGCAAGCAGGTAGCAATGAAAGTAGGAATCTTTCTTTTTAACCCTGTAAGGGGGTGGTGCACTGTACCCGAAGATACTGCCATATCGGGTCAATGCATAGGGCGACGGAAGCAAGCTTCGAAATCGGCCCCCGTTCTCAAAAATCCATTTAATATATGGTCCCCAGATAGGGGACGTATCAGATATTAAACTGATAAGAACAGATACTACACTTGATCTTAGCCAAAAGGCCGAGAAGCGATAACCGTGAAAGGGGCGGGCCCAACAAGGTCCCCTTCATGGGCACTATCACTGCTTGCTGTCAGGGAGGCTGCCAGACAATTTTCCATGCACACTCTGGGCTGGGGGGCAGTCAACCACCAGTACACACAGCAGAACCTAAACCCATACCATTATTGCTAAGCAGCAAGACAGGGGCCCATTGCACTCCCACGGGGCCTTTTTAAATGCAATCCATAACCCGTATTTGCCAGGAACCCTTCTTACTCCTCCTACTTGCATGTGACACTGGGCTTAGGATCTGCATAGGAAACACACACACAAGCACACACCTACCTTTGTTGCCTGCAGATGCCTCCTTGGCTGTCCCCAAACGGTATCAAACCAACACCCACGGGAAGCTGTAAGCATAGAGGACATGCCTGCACCCCATTGGACTTACCTGTGTGGGTTAAATCCGGGTTATTTGACAACCTATGGCGGTGATGGTTCTGCTCAGGCAGAGCAGTGCTGATGCTCCTCATAAAGCTGTCGCTGCTGTGAAGGTTCTAGGTGACATCACAAATCCCTATGGTTACATACACAACAAAGCTGGGTTGTTGTTGTTTACACTCTGCAAGGCCTGTGGAAGTGAGTGACATCATAGCACTGTAGTTCTGAGGGTTCTAGATGGATGCAACAATCTCCTGTTGCTTCTATGAAGGCCATAATAGACGACATCACCAAACAGCTCCATAGTCACATACACAGCAAAGGAGAGATGTTGTTTACACCTAGTGATGTCAGTGGTATTGAGTGACATCACAGCACAGTGCTAAGGCTCCTGGGCCTGGACACAGCAGCGGCTGCAATATCTCAACGGAGAATACGTTTATATATATGTGTGTGTGTGCGCGTATATACATATATATATATATATATATATATATATATATATATATATATTTCTCCGCCGAAATCACTTTTAAACCCATTTCCACCTTTTTTTCCCTTCTCTTCCTCTTACTTTTTTTTCACGTTTTTTTACGTTTTTCTCCTTTTCGCCTCTTTTCTGGGCGTATTATTCTTCTTTTTCTTCTTTTTTTTCGTCTAATGCATACCCCATCAGTGCAGCAATGCTTATTCAATACCGCCAGCAGATGGAGACACTGGGGGATAATTTTCTAAGGATTTATACTGATTTTTCCTGTCTGAATTTGTCGCACAGAAAGTTGCAGGCCAAATATGTGTGACATTTCTGCGACTTTAGCTTCTAGAGCATTTTTACAACATTATACATAGGTGCTGAATACATAAAAAGCGACTGTTCAGCGACAGACAAGTCGCATCGGCTGAAAGTAGGCCAGAATGTCAGTCCATGTTGGAGCAGGTTTAGATACAGTCTAAAGTATAGATCTCAAAGTCTGTGCACAGAATTTAGCAAGGGCCTCGCACCTTCTGATGCATCAGGTAGGTGCACAATAGCATAGCCTAACCCTCTGTACTTTGGTCTATATTGATGCGGGACATAGACAGCCAGCTGATGACCAATCCATTAGTGCAATGGATGGCTGGAAGCATTTGTCTTTGCCTTTGCAATACCACAGAAGCAATGCATGGTCAATGTACAGCAATGACACACCTGTGTGAACAGCCAGGAGACCCCCCCCCCCCCCCCCCATGTTATGTTACATAGTTACATAGTTAGTACGGTCGAAAAAAGACATATGTCCATCAAGTTCAACCAGGGAATTAAGGGGTAGGGGTGTGGCGCGATATTGGGGAAGGGATGAGATTTTATATTTCTTCATAAGCATTAATCTTATTTTGTCAATTAGGAACATTCAGCACCCACCCGCTATCAAGGCAGCTGCCTATCATGTCATGCCCTACCTGCACAGGTGTGCTGGCTACTCAAATGATCCAATTAAGGAGGCCATTTAGTCAGCAGCAGCAGAAGTCCTGTGCCTGGACGCTCCAACAGCGGCCAGACACAAGCAGAAGCAGCAGAAGCAGCAGCAGCAGCACCACCTTTTGTTTTTTGGCTGCAGCAGCAAGGCCCACAGGGCTGGCTAGCTGGCTAGCCAGCAAGCAGGTAGCAATGAAAGTAGGAATCTTTCTTTTTAACCCTGTAAGGGGGTGGTGCACTGTACCCGAAGATACTGCCATATCGGGTCAATGCATAGGGCGACGGAAGCAAGCTTCGAAATCGGCCCCCGTTCTCAAAAATCCATTTAATATATGGTCCCCAGATAGGGGACGTATCAGATATTAAACTGATAAGAACAGATACTACACTTGATCTTAGCCAAAAGGCCGAGAAGCGATAACCGTGAAAGGGGCGGGCCCAACAAGGTCCCCTTCATGGGCACTATCACTGCTTGCTGTCAGGGAGGCTGCCAGACAATTTTCCATGCACACTCTGGGCTGGGGGGCAGTCAACCACCAGTACACACAGCAGAACCTAAACCCATACCATTATTGCTAAGCAGCAAGACAGGGGCCCATTGCACTCCCACGGGGCCTTTTTAAATGCAATCCATAACCCGGATTTGCCAGGAACCCTTCTTACTCCTCCTACTTGCATGTGACACTGGGCTTAGGATCTGCATAGGAAACACACACACAAGCACACACCTACCTTTGTTGCCTGCAGATGCCTCCTTGGCTGTCCCCAAACGGTATCAAACCAACACCCACGGGAAGCTGTAAGCATAGAGGACATGCCTGCACCCCATTGGACTTACCTGTGTGGGTTAAATCCGGGTTATTTGACAACCTATGGCGGTGATGGTTCTGCTCAGGCAGAGCAGTGCTGATGCTCCTCATAAAGCTGTCGCTGCTGTGAAGGTTCTAGGTGACATCACAAATCCCTATGGTTACATACACAACAAAGCTGGGTTGTTGTTGTTTACACTCTGCAAGGCCTGTGGAAGTGAGTGACATCATAGCACTGTAGTTCTGAGGGTTCTAGATGGATGCAACAATCTCCTGTTGCTTCTATGAAGGCCATAATAGACGACATCACCAAACAGCTCCATAGTCACATACACAGCAAAGGAGAGATGTTGTTTACACCTAGTGATGTCAGTGGTATTGAGTGACATCACAGCACAGTGCTAAGGCTCCTGGGCCTGGACACAGCAGCGGCTGCAATATCTCAACGGAGAATACGTTTATATATATGTGTGTGTGTGCGCGTATATATATATATATATATATATATATATATATATATATATATTTCTCCGCCGAAATCACTTTTAAACCCATTTCCACCTTTTTTTCCCTTCTCTTCCTCTTACTTTTTTTTCACGTTTTTTTACGTTTTTCTCCTTTTCGCCTCTTTTCTGGGCGTATTATTCTTCTTTTTCTTCTTTTTTTTCGTCTAATGCATACCCCATCAGTGCAGCAATGCTTATTCAATACCGCCAGCAGATGGAGACACTGGGGGATAATTTTCTAAGGATTTATACTGATTTTTCCTGTCTGAATTTGTCGCACAGAAAGTTGCAGGCCAAATATGTGTGACATTTCTGCGACTTTAGCTTCTAGAGCATTTTTACAACATTATACATAGGTGCTGAATACATAAAAAGCGACTGTTCAGCGACAGACAAGTCGCATCGGCTGAAAGTAGGCCAGAATGTCAGTCCATGTTGGAGCAGGTTTAGATACAGTCTAAAGTATAGATCTCAAAGTCTGTGCACAGAATTTAGCAAGGGCCTCGCACCTTCTGATGCATCAGGTAGGTGCACAATAGCATAGCCTAACCCTCTGTACTTTGGTCTATATTGATGCGGGACATAGACAGCCAGCTGATGACCAATCCATTAGTGCAATGGATGGCTGGAAGCATTTGTCTTTGCCTTTGCAATACCACAGAAGCAATGCATGGTCAATGTACAGCAATGACACACCTGTGTGAACAGCCAGGAGACCCCCCCCCCCCCCCCCCCATGTTATGTTACATAGTTACATAGTTAGTACGGTCGAAAAAAGACATATGTCCATCAAGTTCAACCAGGGAATTAAGGGGTAGGGGTGTGGCGCGATATTGGGGAAGGGATGAGATTTTATATTTCTTCATAAGCATTAATCTTATTTTGTCAATTAGGAACATTCAGCACCCACCCGCTATCAAGGCAGCTGCCTATCATGTCATGCCCTACCTGCACAGGTGTGCTGGCTACTCAAATGATCCAATTAAGGAGGCCATTTAGTCAGCAGCAGCAGAAGTCCTGTGCCTGGACGCTCCAACAGCGGCCAGACACAAGCAGAAGCAGCAGAAGCAGCAGCAGCAGCACCACCTTTTGTTTTTTGGCTGCAGCAGCAAGGCCCACAGGGCTGGCTAGCTGGCTAGCCAGCAAGCAGGTAGCAATGAAAGTAGGAATCTTTCTTTTTAACCCTGTAAGGGGGTGGTGCACTGTACCCGAAGATACTGCCATATCGGGTCAATGCATAGGGCGACGGAAGCAAGCTTCGAAATCGGCCCCCGTTCTCAAAAATCCATTTAATATATGGTCCCCAGATAGGGGACGTATCAGATATTAAACTGATAAGAACAGATACTACACTTGATCTTAGCCAAAAGGCCGAGAAGCGATAACCGTGAAAGGGGCGGGCCCAACAAGGTCCCCTTCATGGGCACTATCACTGCTTGCTGTCAGGGAGGCTGCCAGACAATTTTCCATGCACACTCTGGGCTGGGGGGCAGTCAACCACCAGTACACACAGCAGAACCTAAACCCATACCATTATTGCTAAGCAGCAAGACAGGGGCCCATTGCACTCCCACGGGGCCTTTTTAAATGCAATCCATAACCCGGATTTGCCAGGAACCCTTCTTACTCCTCCTACTTGCATGTGACACTGGGCTTAGGATCTGCATAGGAAACACACACACAAGCACACACCTACCTTTGTTGCCTGCAGATGCCTCCTTGGCTGTCCCCAAACGGTATCAAACCAACACCCACGGGAAGCTGTAAGCATAGAGGACATGCCTGCACCCCATTGGACTTACCTGTGTGGGTTAAATCCGGGTTATTTGACAACCTATGGCGGTGATGGTTCTGCTCAGGCAGAGCAGTGCTGATGCTCCTCATAAAGCTGTCGCTGCTGTGAAGGTTCTAGGTGACATCACAAATCCCTATGGTTACATACACAACAAAGCTGGGTTGTTGTTGTTTACACTCTGCAAGGCCTGTGGAAGTGAGTGACATCATAGCACTGTAGTTCTGAGGGTTCTAGATGGATGCAACAATCTCCTGTTGCTTCTATGAAGGCCATAATAGACGACATCACCAAACAGCTCCATAGTCACATACACAGCAAAGGAGAGATGTTGTTTACACCTAGTGATGTCAGTGGTATTGAGTGACATCACAGCACAGTGCTAAGGCTCCTGGGCCTGGACACAGCAGCGGCTGCAATATCTCAACGGAGAATACGTTTATATATATGTGTGTGTGTGCGCGTATATATATATATATATATATATATATATATATATATATATTTCTCCGCCAAAATCACTTTTAAACCCATTTCCACCTTTTTTTCCCTTCTCTTCCTCTTACTTTTTTTTCACGTTTTTTTACGTTTTTCTCCTTTTCGCCTCTTTTCTGGGCGTATTATTCTTCTTTTTCTTCTTTTTTTTCGTCTAATGCATACCCCATCAGTGCAGCAATGCTTATTCAATACCGCCAGCAGATGGAGACACTGGGGGATAATTTTCTAAGGATTTATACTGATTTTTCCTGTCTGAATTTGTCGCACAGAAAGTTGCAGGCCAAATATGTGTGACATTTCTGCGACTTTAGCTTCTAGAGCATTTTTACAACATTATACATAGGTGCTGAATACATAAAAAGCGACTGTTCAGCGACAGACAAGTCGCATCGGCTGAAAGTAGGCCAGAATGTCAGTCCATGTTGGAGCAGGTTTAGATACAGTCTAAAGTATAGATCTCAAAGTCTGTGCACAGAATTTAGCAAGGGCCTCGCACCTTCTGATGCATCAGGTAGGTGCACAATAGCATAGCCTAACCCTCTGTACTTTGGTCTATATTGATGCGGGACATAGACAGCCAGCTGATGACCAATCCATTAGTGCAATGGATGGCTGGAAGCATTTGTCTTTGCCTTTGCAATACCACAGAAGCAATGCATGGTCAATGTACAGCAATGACACACCTGTGTGAACAGCCAGGAGACCCCCCCCCCCCCCCCCCATGTTATGTTACATAGTTACATAGTTAGTACGGTCGAAAAAAGACATATGTCCATCAAGTTCAACCAGGGAATTAAGGGGTAGGGGTGTGGCGCGATATTGGGGAAGGGATGAGATTTTATATTTCTTCATAAGCATTAATCTTATTTTGTCAATTAGGAACATTCAGCACCCACCCGCTATCAAGGCAGCTGCCTATCATGTCATGCCCTACCTGCACAGGTGTGCTGGCTACTCAAATGATCCAATTAAGGAGGCCATTTAGTCAGCAGCAGCAGAAGTCCTGTGCCTGGACGCTCCAACAGCGGCCAGACACAAGCAGAAGCAGCAGAAGCAGCAGCAGCAGCACCACCTTTTGTTTTTTGGCTGCAGCAGCAAGGCCCACAGGGCTGGCTAGCTGGCTAGCCAGCAAGCAGGTAGCAATGAAAGTAGGAATCTTTCTTTTTAACCCTGTAAGGGGGTGGTGCACTGTACCCGAAGATACTGCCATATCGGGTCAATGCATAGGGCGACGGAAGCAAGCTTCGAAATCGGCCCCCGTTCTCAAAAATCCATTTAATATATGGTCCCCAGATAGGGGACGTATCAGATATTAAACTGATAAGAACAGATACTACACTTGATCTTAGCCAAAAGGCCGAGAAGCGATAACCGTGAAAGGGGCGGGCCCAACAAGGTCCCCTTCATGGGCACTATCACTGCTTGCTGTCAGGGAGGCTGCCAGACAATTTTCCATGCACACTCTGGGCTGGGGGGCAGTCAACCACCAGTACACACAGCAGAACCTAAACCCATACCATTATTGCTAAGCAGCAAGACAGGGGCCCATTGCACTCCCACGGGGCCTTTTTAAATGCAATCCATAACCCGGATTTGCCAGGAACCCTTCTTACTCCTCCTACTTGCATGTGACACTGGGCTTAGGATCTGCATAGGAAACACACACACAAGCACACACCTACCTTTGTTGCCTGCAGATGCCTCCTTGGCTGTCCCCAAACGGTATCAAACCAACACCCACGGGAAGCTGTAAGCATAGAGGACATGCCTGCACCCCATTGGACTTACCTGTGTGGGTTAAATCCGGGTTATTTGACAACCTATGGCGGTGATGGTTCTGCTCAGGCAGAGCAGTGCTGATGCTCCTCATAAAGCTGTCGCTGCTGTGAAGGTTCTAGGTGACATCACAAATCCCTATGGTTACATACACAACAAAGCTGGGTTGTTGTTGTTTACACTCTGCAAGGCCTGTGGAAGTGAGTGACATCATAGCACTGTAGTTCTGAGGGTTCTAGATGGATGCAACAATCTCCTGTTGCTTCTATGAAGGCCATAATAGACGACATCACCAAACAGCTCCATAGTCACATACACAGCAAAGGAGAGATGTTGTTTACACCTAGTGATGTCAGTGGTATTGAGTGACATCACAGCACAGTGCTAAGGCTCCTGGGCCTGGACACAGCAGCGGCTGCAATATCTCAACGGAGAATACGTTTATATATATGTGTGTGTGTGCGCGTATATATATATATATATATATATATATATATATATATATATATATTTCTCCGCCGAAATCACTTTTAAACCCATTTCCACCTTTTTTTCCCTTCTCTTCCTCTTACTTTTTTTTCACGTTTTTTTACGTTTTTCTCCTTTTCGCCTCTTTTCTGGGCGTATTATTCTTCTTTTTCTTCTTTTTTTTCGTCTAATGCATACCCCATCAGTGCAGCAATGCTTATTCAATACCGCCAGCAGATGGAGACACTGGGGGATAATTTTCTAAGGATTTATACTGATTTTTCCTGTCTGAATTTGTCGCACAGAAAGTTGCAGGCCAAATATGTGTGACATTTCTGCGACTTTAGCTTCTAGAGCATTTTTACAACATTATACATAGGTGCTGAATACATAAAAAGCGAATGTTCAGCGACAGACAAGTCGCATCGGCTGAAAGTAGGCCAGAATGTCAGTCCATGTTGGAGCAGGTTTAGATACAGTCTAAAGTATAGATCTCAAAGTCTGTGCACAGAATTTAGCAAGGGCCTCGCACCTTCTGATGCATCAGGTAGGTGCACAATAGCATAGCCTAACCCTCTGTACTTTGGTCTATATTGATGCGGGACATAGACAGCCAGCTGATGACCAATCCATTAGTGCAATGGATGGCTGGAAGCATTTGTCTTTGCCTTTGCAATACCACAGAAGCAATGCATGGTCAATGTACAGCAATGACACACCTGTGTGAACAGCCAGGAGACCCCCCCCCCCCCCCCCCCCATGTTATCGAAAAAAGACATATGTCCATCAAGTTCAACCAGGGAATTAAGGGGTAGGGGTGTGGCGCGATATTGGGGAAGGGATGAGATTTTATATTTCTTCATAAGCATTAATCTTATTTTGTCAATTAGGAACATTCAGCACCCACCGCTATCAAGGCAGCTGCCTATCATGTCATGCCCTACCTGCACAGGTGTGCTGGCTACTCAAATGATCCAATTAAGGAGGCCATTTAGTCAGCAGCAGCAGAAGTCCTGTGCCTGGACGCTCCAACAGCGGCCAGACACAAGCAGAAGCAGCAGAAGCAGCAGCAGCACCACCACCTTTTGTTTTTTGGCTGCAGCAGCAAGGCCCACAGGGCTGGCTAGCTGGCTAGCCAGCAAGCAGGTAGCAATGAAAGTAGGAATCTTTCTTTTTAACCCTGTAAGGGGGTGGTGCACTGTACCCGAAGATACTGCCATATCGGGTCAATGCATAGGGCGACGGAAGCAAGCTTCGAAATCGGCCCCCGTTCTCAAAAATCCATTTAATATATGGTCCCCAGATAGGGGACGTATCAGATATTAAACTGATAAGAACAGATACTACACTTGATCTTAGCCAAAAGGCCGAGAAGCGATAACCGTGAAAGGGGCGGGCCCAACAAGGTCCCCTTCATGGGCACTATCACTGCTTGCTGTCAGGGAGGCTGCCAGACAATTTTCCATGCACACTCTGGGCTGGGGGGCAGTCAACCACCAGTACACACAGCAGAACCTAAACCCATACCATTATTGCTAAGCAGCAAGACAGGGGCCCATTGCACTCCCACGGGGCCTTTTTAAATGCAATCCATAACCCGGATTTGCCAGGAACCCTTCTTACTCCTCCTACTTGCATGTGACACTGGGCTTAGGATCTGCATAGGAAACACACACACAAGCACACACCTACCTTTGTTGCCTGCAGATGCCTCCTTGGCTGTCCCCAAACGGTATCAAACCAACACCCACGGGAAGCTGTAAGCATAGAGGACATGCCTGCACCCCATTGGACTTACCTGTGTGGGTTAAATCCGGGTTATTTGACAACCTATGGCGGTGATGGTTCTGCTCAGGCAGAGCAGTGCTGATGCTCCTCATAAAGCTGTCGCTGCTGTGAAGGTTCTAGGTGACATCACAAATCCCTATGGTTACATACACAACAAAGCTGGGTTGTTGTTGTTTACACTCTGCAAGGCCTGTGGAAGTGAGTGACATCATAGCACTGTAGTTCTGAGGGTTCTAGATGGATGCAACAATCTCCTGTTGCTTCTATGAAGGCCATAATAGACGACATCACCAAACAGCTCCATAGTCACATACACAGCAAAGGAGAGATGTTGTTTACACCTAGTGATGTCAGTGGTATTGAGTGACATCACAGCACAGTGCTAAGGCTCCTGGGCCTGGACACAGCAGCGGCTGCAATATCTCAACGGAGAATACGTTTATATATATGTGTGTGTGTGCGCGTATATATATATATATATATATATATATATATATATATATATATATATATATTTCTCCGCCGAAATCACTTTTAAACCCATTTCCACCTTTTTTTCCCTTCTCTTCCTCTTACTTTTTTTTCACGTTTTTTTACGTTTTTCTCCTTTTCGCCTCTTTTCTGGGCGTATTATTCTTCTTTTTCTTCTTTTTTTTCGTCTAATGCATACCCCATCAGTGCAGCAATGCTTATTCAATACCGCCAGCAGATGGAGACACTGGGGGATAATTTTCTAAGGATTTATACTGATTTTTCCTGTCTGAATTTGTCGCACAGAAAGTTGCAGGCCAAATATGTGTGACATTTCTGCGACTTTAGCTTCTAGAGCATTTTTACAACATTATACATAGGTGCTGAATACATAAAAAGCGACTGTTCAGCGACAGACAAGTCGCATCGGCTGAAAGTAGGCCAGAATGTCAGTCCATGTTGGAGCAGGTTTAGATACAGTCTAAAGTATAGATCTCAAAGTCTGTGCACAGAATTTAGCAAGGGCCTCGCACCTTCTGATGCATCAGGTAGGTGCACAATAGCATAGCCTAACCCTCTGTACTTTGGTCTATATTGATGCGGGACATAGACAGCCAGCTGATGACCAATCCATTAGTGCAATGGATGGCTGGAAGCATTTGTCTTTGCCTTTGCAATACCACAGAAGCAATGCATGGTCAATGTACAGCAATGACACACCTGTGTGAACAGCCAGGAGACCCCCCCCCCCCCCCCCATGTTATGTTACATAGTTACATAGTTAGTACGGTCGAAAAAAGACATATGTCCATCAAGTTCAACCAGGGAATTAAGGGGTAGGGGTGTGGCGCGATATTGGGGAAGGGATGAGATTTTATATTTCTTCATAAGCATTAATCTTATTTTGTCAATTAGGAACATTCAGCACCCACCCGCTATCAAGGCAGCTGCCTATCATGTCATGCCCTACCTGCACAGGTGTGCTGGCTACTCAAATGATCCAATTAAGGAGGCCATTTAGTCAGCAGCAGCAGAAGTCCTGTGCCTGGACGCTCCAACAGCGGCCAGACACAAGCAGAAGCAGCAGAAGCAGCAGCAGCAGCACCACCTTTTGTTTTTTGGCTGCAGCAGCAAGGCCCACAGGGCTGGCTAGCTGGCTAGCCAGCAAGCAGGTAGCAATGAAAGTAGGAATCTTTCTTTTTAACCCTGTAAGGGGGTGGTGCACTGTACCCGAAGATACTGCCATATCGGGTCAATGCATAGGGCGACGGAAGCAAGCTTCGAAATCGGCCCCCGTTCTCAAAAATCCATTTAATATATGGTCCCCAGATAGGGGACGTATCAGATATTAAACTGATAAGAACAGATACTACACTTGATCTTAGCCAAAAGGCCGAGAAGCGATAACCGTGAAAGGGGCGGGCCCAACAAGGTCCCCTTCATGGGCACTATCACTGCTTGCTGTCAGGGAGGCTGCCAGACAATTTTCCATGCACACTCTGGGCTGGGGGGCAGTCAACCACCAGTACACACAGCAGAACCTAAACCCATACCATTATTGCTAAGCAGCAAGACAGGGGCCCATTGCACTCCCACGGGGCCTTTTTAAATGCAATCCATAACCCGGATTTGCCAGGAACCCTTCTTACTCCTCCTACTTGCATGTGACACTGGGCTTAGGATCTGCATAGGAAACACACACACAAGCACACACCTACCTTTGTTGCCTGCAGATGCCTCCTTGGCTGTCCCCAAACGGTATCAAACCAACACCCACGGGAAGCTGTAAGCATAGAGGACATGCCTGCACCCCATTGGACTTACCTGTGTGGGTTAAATCCGGGTTATTTGACAACCTATGGCGGTGATGGTTCTGCTCAGGCAGAGCAGTGCTGATGCTCCTCATAAAGCTGTCGCTGCTGTGAAGGTTCTAGGTGACATCACAAATCCCTATGGTTACATACACAACAAAGCTGGGTTGTTGTTGTTTACACTCTGCAAGGCCTGTGGAAGTGAGTGACATCATAGCACTGTAGTTCTGAGGGTTCTAGATGGATGCAACAATCTCCTGTTGCTTCTATGAAGGCCATAATAGACGACATCACCAAACAGCTCCATAGTCACATACACAGCAAAGGAGAGATGTTGTTTACACCTAGTGATGTCAGTGGTATTGAGTGACATCACAGCACAGTGCTAAGGCTCCTGGGCCTGGACACAGCAGCGGCTGCAATATCTCAACGGAGAATACGTTTATATATATGTGTGTGTGTGCGCGTATATATATATATATATATATATATATATATATATATATATATATTTCTCCGCCGAAATCACTTTTAAACCCATTTCCACCTTTTTTTCCCTTCTCTTCCTCTTACTTTTTTTTCACGTTTTTTTACGTTTTTCTCCTTTTCGCCTCTTTTCTGGGCGTATTATTCTTCTTTTTCTTCTTTTTTTTCGTCTAATGCATACCCCATCAGTGCAGCAATGCTTATTCAATACCGCCAGCAGATGGAGACACTGGGGGATAATTTTCTAAGGATTTATACTGATTTTTCCTGTCTGAATTTGTCGCACAGAAAGTTGCAGGCCAAATATGTGTGACATTTCTGCGACTTTAGCTTCTAGAGCATTTTTACAACATTATACATAGGTGCTGAATACATAAAAAGCGACTGTTCAGCGACAGACAAGTCGCATCGGCTGAAAGTAGGCCAGAATGTCAGTCCATGTTGGAGCAGGTTTAGATACAGTCTAAAGTATAGATCTCAAAGTCTGTGCACAGAATTTAGCAAGGGCCTCGCACCTTCTGATGCATCAGGTAGGTGCACAATAGCATAGCCTAACCCTCTGTACTTTGGTCTATATTGATGCGGGACATAGACAGCCAGCTGATGACCAATCCATTAGTGCAATGGATGGCTGGAAGCATTTGTCTTTGCCTTTGCAATACCACAGAAGCAATGCATGGTCAATGTACAGCAATGACACACCTGTGTGAACAGCCAGGAGACCCCCCCCCCCCCCCCCCATGTTATGTTACATAGTTACATAGTTAGTACGGTCGAAAAAAGACATATGTCCATCAAGTTCAACCAGGGAATTAAGGGGTAGGGGTGTGGCGCGATATTGGGGAAGGGATGAGATTTTATATTTCTTCATAAGCATTAATCTTATTTTGTCAATTAGGAACATTCAGCACCCACCCGCTATCAAGGCAGCTGCCTATCATGTCATGCCCTACCTGCACAGGTGTGCTGGCTACTCAAATGATCCAATTAAGGAGGCCATTTAGTCAGCAGCAGCAGAAGTCCTGTGCCTGGACGCTCCAACAGCGGCCAGACACAAGCAGAAGCAGCAGAAGCAGCAGCAGCAGCACCACCTTTTGTTTTTTGGCTGCAGCAGCAAGGCCCACAGGGCTGGCTAGCTGGCTAGCCAGCAAGCAGGTAGCAATGAAAGTAGGAATCTTTCTTTTTAACCCTGTAAGGGGGTGGTGCACTGTACCCGAAGATACTGCCATATCGGGTCAATGCATAGGGCGACGGAAGCAAGCTTCGAAATCGGCCCCCGTTCTCAAAAATCCATTTAATATATGGTCCCCAGATAGGGGACGTATCAGATATTAAACTGATAAGAACAGATACTACACTTGATCTTAGCCAAAAGGCCGAGAAGCGATAACCGTGAAAGGGGCGGGCCCAACAAGGTCCCCTTCATGGGCACTATCACTGCTTGCTGTCAGGGAGGCTGCCAGACAATTTTCCATGCACACTCTGGGCTGGGGGGCAGTCAACCACCAGTACACACAGCAGAACCTAAACCCATACCATTATTGCTAAGCAGCAAGACAGGGGCCCATTGCACTCCCACGGGGCCTTTTTAAATGCAATCCATAACCCGGATTTGCCAGGAACCCTTCTTACTCCTCCTACTTGCATGTGACACTGGGCTTAGGATCTGCATAGGAAACACACACACAAGCACACACCTACCTTTGTTGCCTGCAGATGCCTCCTTGGCTGTCCCCAAACGGTATCAAACCAACACCCACGGGAAGCTGTAAGCATAGAGGACATGCCTGCACCCCATTGGACTTACCTGTGTGGGTTAAATCCGGGTTATTTGACAACCTATGGCGGTGATGGTTTTGCTCAGGCAGAGCAGTGCTGATGCTCCTCATAAAGCTGTCGCTGCTGTGAAGGTTCTAGGTGACATCACAAATCCCTATGGTTACATACACAACAAAGCTGGGTTGTTGTTGTTTACACTCTGCAAGGCCTGTGGAAGTGAGTGACATCATAGCACTGTAGTTCTGAGGGCTCTAGATGGATGCAACAATCTCCTGTTGCTTCTATGAAGGCCATAATAGACGACATCACCAAACAGCTCCATAGTCACATACACAGCAAAGGAGAGATGTTGTTTACACCTAGTGATGTCAGTGGTATTGAGTGACATCACAGCACAGTGCTAAGGCTCCTGGGCCTGGACACAGCAGCGGCTGCAATATCTCAACGGAGAATACGTTTATATATATGTGTGTGTGTGCGCGTATATATATATATATATATATATATATATATATATATATATATTTCTCCGCCGAAATCACTTTTAAACCCATTTCCACCTTTTTTTCCCTTCTCTTCCTCTTACTTTTTTTTCACGTTTTTTTACGTTTTTCTCCTTTTCGCCTCTTTTCTGGGCGTATTATTCTTCTTTTTCTTCTTTTTTTTCGTCTAATGCATACCCCATCAGTGCAGCAATGCTTATTCAATACCGCCAGCAGATGGAGACACTGGGGGATAATTTTCTAAGGATTTATACTGATTTTTCCTGTCTGAATTTGTCGCACAGAAAGTTGCAGGCCAAATATGTGTGACATTTCTGCGACTTTAGCTTCTAGAGCATTTTTACAACATTATACATAGGTGCTGAATACATAAAAAGCGACTGTTCAGCGACAGACAAGTCGCATCGGCTGAAAGTAGGCCAGAATGTCAGTCCATGTTGGAGCAGGTTTAGATACAGTCTAAAGTATAGATCTCAAAGTCTGTGCACAGAATTTAGCAAGGGCCTCGCACCTTCTGATGCATCAGGTAGGTGCACAATAGCATAGCCTAACCCTCTGTACTTTGGTCTATATTGATGCGGGACATAGACAGCCAGCTGATGACCAATCCATTAGTGCAATGGATGGCTGGAAGCATTTGTCTTTGCCTTTGCAATACCACAGAAGCAATGCATGGTCAATGTACAGCAATGACACACCTGTGTGAACAGCCAGGAGACCCCCCCCCCCCCATGTTATGTTACATAGTTACATAGTTAGTACGGTCGAAAAAAGACATATGTCCATCAAGTTCAACCAGGGAATTAAGGGGTAGGGGTGTGGCGCGATATTGGGGAAGGGATGAGATTTTATATTTCGTCATAAGCATTAATCTTATTTTGTCAATTAGGAACATTCAGCACCCACCCGCTATCAAGGCAGCTGCCTATCATGTCATGCCCTACCTGCACAGGTGTGCTGGCTACTCAAATGATCCAATTAAGGAGGCCATTTAGTCAGCAGCAGCAGAAGTCCTGTGCCTGGACGCTCCAACAGCGGCCAGACACAAGCAGAAGCAGCAGAAGCAGCAGCAGCAGCACCACCTTTTGTTTTTTGGCTGCAGCAGCAAGGCCCACAGGGCTGGCTAGCTGGCTAGCCAGCAAGCAGGTAGCAATGAAAGTAGGAATCTTTCTTTTTAACCCTGTAAGGGGGTGGTGCACTGTACCCGAAGATACTGCCATATCGGGTCAATGCATAGGGCGACGGAAGCAAGCTTCGAAATCGGCCCCCGTTCTCAAAAATCCATTTAATATATGGTCCCCAGATAGGGGACGTATCAGATATTAAACTGATAAGAACAGATACTACACTTGATCTTAGCCAAAAGGCCGAGAAGCGATAACCGTGAAAGGGGCGGGCCCAACAAGGTCCCCTTCATGGGCACTATCACTGCTTGCTGTCAGGGAGGCTGCCAGACAATTTTCCATGCACACTCTGGGCTGGGGGGCAGTCAACCACCAGTACACACAGCAGAACCTAAACCCATACCATTATTGCTAAGCAGCAAGACAGGGGCCCATTGCACTCCCACGGGGCCTTTTTAAATGCAATCCATAACCCGGATTTGCCAGGAACCCTTCTTACTCCTCCTACTTGCATGTGACACTGGGCTTAGGATCTGCATAGGAAACACACACACAAGCACACACCTACCTTTGTTGCCTGCAGATGCCTCCTTGGCTGTCCCCAAACGGTATCAAACCAACACCCACGGGAAGCTGTAAGCATAGAGGACATGCCTGCACCCCATTGGACTTACCTGTGTGGGTTAAATCCGGGTTATTTGACAACCTATGGCGGTGATGGTTCTGCTCAGGCAGAGCAGTGCTGATGCTCCTCATAAAGCTGTCGCTGCTGTGAAGGTTCTAGGTGACATCACAAATCCCTATGGTTACATACACAACAAAGCTGGGTTGTTGTTGTTTACACTCTGCAAGGCCTGTGGAAGTGAGTGACATCATAGCACTGTAGTTCTGAGGGTTCTAGATGGATGCAACAATCTCCTGTTGCTTCTATGAAGGCCATAATAGACGACATCACCAAACAGCTCCATAGTCACATACACAGCAAAGGAGAGATGTTGTTTACACCTAGTGATGTCAGTGGTATTGAGTGACATCACAGCACAGTGCTAAGGCTCCTGGGCCTGGACACAGCAGCGGCTGCAATATCTCAACGGAGAATACGTTTATATATATGTGTGTGTGTGCGCGTATATATATATATATATATATATATATATATATATATATATATATATATATCTCCGCCGAAATCACTTTTAAACCCATTTCCACCTTTTTTTCCCTTCTCTTCCTCTTACTTTTTTTTCACGTTTTTTTACGTTTTTCTCCTTTTCGCCTCTTTTCTGGGCGTATTATTCTTCTTTTTCTTCTTTTTTTTCGTCTAATGCATACCCCATCAGTGCAGCAATGCTTATTCAATACCGCCAGCAGATGGAGACACTGGGGGATAATTTTCTAAGGATTTATACTGATTTTTCCTGTCTGAATTTGTCGCACAGAAAGTTGCAGGCCAAATATGTGTGACATTTCTGCGACTTTAGCTTCTAGAGCATTTTTACAACATTATACATAGGTGCTGAATACATAAAAAGCGACTGTTCAGCGACAGACAAGTCGCATCGGCTGAAAGTAGGCCAGAATGTCAGTCCATGTTGGAGCAGGTTTAGATACAGTCTAAAGTATAGATCTCAAAGTCTGTGCACAGAATTTAGCAAGGGCCTCGCACCTTCTGATGCATCAGGTAGGTGCACAATAGCATAGCCTAACCCTCTGTACTTTGGTCTATATTGATGCGGGACATAGACAGCCAGCTGATGACCAATCCATTAGTGCAATGGATGGCTGGAAGCATTTGTCTTTGCCTTTGCAATACCACAGAAGCAATGCATGGTCAATGTACAGCAATGACACACCTGTGTGAACAGCCAGGAGACCCCCCCCCCCCCCCCCCATGTTATGTTACATAGTTACATAGTTAGTACGGTCGAAAAAAGACATATGTCCATCAAGTTCAACCAGGGAATTAAGGGGTAGGGGTGTGGCGCGATATTGGGGAAGGGATGAGATTTTATATTTCTTCATAAGCATTAATCTTATTTTGTCAATTAGGAACATTCAGCACCCACCCGCTATCAAGGCAGCTGCCTATCATGTCATGCCCTACCTGCACAGGTGTGCTGGCTACTCAAATGATCCAATTAAGGAGGCCATTTAGTCAGCAGCAGCAGAAGTCCTGTGCCTGGACGCTCCAACAGCGGCCAGACACAAGCAGAAGCAGCAGAAGCAGCAGCAGCAGCACCACCTTTTGTTTTTTGGCTGCAGCAGCAAGGCCCACAGGGCTGGCTAGCTGGCTAGCCAGCAAGCAGGTAGCAATGAAAGTAGGAATCTTTCTTTTTAACCCTGTAAGGGGGTGGTGCACTGTACCCGAAGATACTGCCATATCGGGTCAATGCATAGGGCGACGGAAGCAAGCTTCGAAATCGGCCCCCGTTCTCAAAAATCCATTTAATATATGGTCCCCAGATAGGGGACGTATCAGATATTAAACTGATAAGAACAGATACTACACTTGATCTTAGCCAAAAGGCCGAGAAGCGATAACCGTGAAAGGGGCGGGCCCAACAAGGTCCCCTTCATGGGCACTATCACTGCTTGCTGTCAGGGAGGCTGCCAGACAATTTTCCATGCACACTCTGGGCTGGGGGGCAGTCAACCACCAGTACACACAGCAGAACCTAAACCCATACCATTATTGCTAAGCAGCAAGACAGGGGCCCATTGCACTCCCACGGGGCCTTTTTAAATGCAATCCATAACCCGGATTTGCCAGGAACCCTTCTTACTCCTCCTACTTGCATGTGACACTGGGCTTAGGATCTGCATAGGAAACACACACACAAGCACACACCTACCTTTGTTGCCTGCAGATGCCTCCTTGGCTGTCCCCAAACGGTATCAAACCAACACCCACGGGAAGCTGTAAGCATAGAGGACATGCCTGCACCCCATTGGACTTACCTGTGTGGGTTAAATCCGGGTTATTTGACAACCTATGGCGGTGATGGTTCTGCTCAGGCAGAGCAGTGCTGATGCTCCTCATAAAGCTGTCGCTGCTGTGAAGGTTCTAGGTGACATCACAAATCCCTATGGTTACATACACAACAAAGCTGGGTTGTTGTTGTTTACACTCTGCAAGGCCTGTGGAAGTGAGTGACATCATAGCACTGTAGTTCTGAGGGTTCTAGATGGATGCAACAATCTCCTGTTGCTTCTATGAAGGCCATAATAGACGACATCACCAAACAGCTCCATAGTCACATACACAGCAAAGGAGAGATGTTGTTTACACCTAGTGATGTCAGTGGTATTGAGTGACATCACAGCACAGTGCTAAGGCTCCTGGGCCTGGACACAGCAGCGGCTGCAATATCTCAACGGAGAATACGTTTATATATATGTGTGTGTGTGCGCGTATATATATATATATATATATATATATATATATATATATATATATTTCTCCGCCGAAATCACTTTTAAACCCATTTCCACCTTTTTTTCCCTTCTCTTCCTCTTACTTTTTTTTCACGTTTTTTTACGTTTTTCTCCTTTTCGCCTCTTTTCTGGGCGTATTATTCTTCTTTTTCTTCTTTTTTTTCGTCTAATGCATACCCCATCAGTGCAGCAATGCTTATTCAATACCGCCAGCAGATGGAGACACTGGGGGATAATTTTCTAAGGATTTATACTGATTTTTCCTGTCTGAATTTGTCGCACAGAAAGTTGCAGGCCAAATATGTGTGACATTTCTGCGACTTTAGCTTCTAGAGCATTTTTACAACATTATACATAGGTGCTGAATACATAAAAAGCGACTGTTCAGCGACAGACAAGTCGCATCGGCTGAAAGTAGGCCAGAATGTCAGTCCATGTTGGAGCAGGTTTAGATACAGTCTAAAGTATAGATCTCAAAGTCTGTGCACAGAATTTAGCAAGGGCCTCGCACCTTCTGATGCATCAGGTAGGTGCACAATAGCATAGCCTAACCCTCTGTACTTTGGTCTATATTGATGCGGGACATAGACAGCCAGCTGATGACCAATCCATTAGTGCAATGGATGGCTGGAAGCATTTGTCTTTGCCTTTGCAATACCACAGAAGCAATGCATGGTCAATGTACAGCAATGACACACCTGTGTGAACAGCCAGGAGACCCCCCCCCCCCCCCCCCCCATGTTATGTTACATAGTTACATAGTTAGTACGGTCGAAAAAAGACATATGTCCATCAAGTTCAACCAGGGAATTAAGGGGTAGGGGTGTGGCGCGATATTGGGGAAGGGATGAGATTTTATATTTCTTCATAAGCATTAATCTTATTTTGTCAATTAGGAACATTCAGCACCCACCCGCTATCAAGGCAGCTGCCTATCATGTCATGCCCTACCTGCACAGGTGTGCTGGCTACTCAAATGATCCAATTAAGGAGGCCATTTAGTCAGCAGCAGCAGAAGTCCTGTGCCTGGACGCTCCAACAGCGGCCAGACACAAGCAGAAGCAGCAGAAGCAGCAGCAGCAGCACCACCTTTTGTTTTTTGGCTGCAGCAGCAAGGCCCACAGGGCTGGCTAGCTGGCTAGCCAGCAAGCAGGTAGCAATGAAAGTAGGAATCTTTCTTTTTAACCCTGTAAGGGGGTGGTGCACTGTACCCGATGATACTGCCATATCGGGTCAATGCATAGGGCGACGGAAGCAAGCTTCGAAATCGGCCCCCGTTCTCAAAAATCCATTTAATATATGGTCCCCAGATAGGGGACGTATCAGATATTAAACTGATAAGAACAGATACTACACTTGATCTTAGCCAAAAGGCCGAGAAGCGATAACCGTGAAAGGGGCGGGCCCAACAAGGTCCCCTTCATGGGCACTATCACTGCTTGCTGTCAGGGAGGCTGCCAGACAATTTTCCATGCACACTCTGGGCTGGGGGGCAGTCAACCACCAGTACACACAGCAGAACCTAAACCCATACCATTATTGCTAAGCAGCAAGACAGGGGCCCATTGCACTCCCACGGGGCCTTTTTAAATGCAATCCATAACCCGGATTTGCCAGGAACCCTTCTTACTCCTCCTACTTGCATGTGACACTGGGCTTAGGATCTGCATAGGAAACACACACACAAGCACACACCTACCTTTGTTGCCTGCAGATGCCTCCTTGGCTGTCCCCAAACGGTATCAAACCAACACCCACGGGAAGCTGTAAGCATAGAGGACATGCCTGCACCCCATTGGACTTACCTGTGTGGGTTAAATCCGGGTTATTTGACAACCTATGGCGGTGATGGTTCTGCTCAGGCAGAGCAGTGCTGATGCTCCTCATAAAGCTGTCGCTGCTGTGAAGGTTCTAGGTGACATCACAAATCCCTATGGTTACATACACAACAAAGCTGGGTTGTTGTTGTTTACACTCTGCAAGGCCTGTGGAAGTGAGTGACATCATAGCACTGTAGTTCTGAGGGTTCTAGATGGATGCAACAATCTCCTGTTGCTTCTATGAAGGCCATAATAGACGACATCACCAAACAGCTCCATAGTCACATACACAGCAAAGGAGAGATGTTGTTTACACCTAGTGATGTCAGTGGTATTGAGTGACATCACAGCACAGTGCTAAGGCTCCTGGGCCTGGACACAGCAGCGGCTGCAATATCTCAACGGAGAATACGTTTATATATATGTGTGTGTGTGCGCGTATATATATATATATATATATATATATATATATATATATATATTTCTCCGCCGAAATCACTTTTAAACCCATTTCCACCTTTTTTTCCCTTCTCTTCCTCTTACTTTTTTTTCACGTTTTTTTACGTTTTTCTCCTTTTCGCCTCTTTTCTGGGCGTATTATTCTTCTTTTTCTTCTTTTTTTTCGTCTAATGCATACCCCATCAGTGCAGCAATGCTTATTCAATACCGCCAGCAGATGGAGACACTGGGGGATAATTTTCTAAGGATTTATACTGATTTTTCCTGTCTGAATTTGTCGCACAGAAAGTTGCAGGCCAAATATGTGTGACATTTCTGCGACTTTAGCTTCTAGAGCATTTTTACAACATTATACATAGGTGCTGAATACATAAAAAGCGACTGTTCAGCGACAGACAAGTCGCATCGGCTGAAAGTAGGCCAGAATGTCAGTCCATGTTGGAGCAGGTTTAGATACAGTCTAAAGTATAGATCTCAAAGTCTGTGCACAGAATTTAGCAAGGGCCTCGCACCTTCTGATGCATCAGGTAGGTGCACAATAGCATAGCCTAACCCTCTGTACTTTGGTCTATATTGATGCGGGACATAGACAGCCAGCTGATGACCAATCCATTAGTGCAATGGATGGCTGGAAGCATTTGTCTTTGCCTTTGCAATACCACAGAAGCAATGCATGGTCAATGTACAGCAATGACACACCTGTGTGAACAGCCAGGAGACCCCCCCCCCCCCCCCCCCATGTTATCGAAAAAAGACATATGTCCATCAAGTTCAACCAGGGAATTAAGGGGTAGGGGTGTGGCGCGATATTGGGGAAGGGATGAGATTTTATATTTCTTCATAAGCATTAATCTTATTTTGTCAATTAGGAACATTCAGCACCCACCGCTATCAAGGCAGCTGCCTATCATGTCATGCCCTACCTGCACAGGTGTGCTGGCTACTCAAATGATCCAATTAAGGAGGCCATTTAGTCAGCAGCAGCAGAAGTCCTGTGCCTGGACGCTCCAACAGCGGCCAGACACAAGCAGAAGCAGCAGAAGCAGCAGCAGCAGCACCACCTTTTGTTTTTTGGCTGCAGCAGCAAGGCCCACAGGGCTGGCTAGCTGGCTAGCCAGCAAGCAGGTAGCAATGAAAGTAGGAATCTTTCTTTTTAACCCTGTAAGGGGGTGGTGCACTGTACCCGAAGATACTGCCATATCGGGTCAATGCATAGGGCGACGGAAGCAAGCTTCGAAATCGGCCCCCGTTCTCAAAAATCCATTTAATATATGGTCCCCAGATAGGGGACGTATCAGATATTAAACTGATAAGAACAGATACTACACTTGATCTTAGCCAAAAGGCCGAGAAGCGATAACCGTGAAAGGGGCGGGCCCAACAAGGTCCCCTTCATGGGCACTATCACTGCTTGCTGTCAGGGAGGCTGCCAGACAATTTTCCATGCACACTCTGGGCTGGGGGGCAGTCAACCACCAGTACACACAGCAGAACCTAAACCCATACCATTATTGCTAAGCAGCAAGACAGGGGCCCATTGCACTCCCACGGGGCCTTTTTAAATGCAATCCATAACCCGGATTTGCCAGGAACCCTTCTTACTCCTCCTACTTGCATGTGACACTGGGCTTAGGATCTGCATAGGAAACACACACACAAGCACACACCTACCTTTGTTGCCTGCAGATGCCTCCTTGGCTGTCCCCAAACGGTATCAAACCAACACCCACGGGAAGCTGTAAGCATAGAGGACATGCCTGCACCCCATTGGACTTACCTGTGTGGGTTAAATCCGGGTTATTTGACAACCTATGGCGGTGATGGTTCTGCTCAGGCAGAGCAGTGCTGATGCTCCTCATAAAGCTGTCGCTGCTGTGAAGGTTCTAGGTGACATCACAAATCCCTATGGTTACATACACAACAAAGCTGGGTTGTTGTTGTTTACACTCTGCAAGGCCTGTGGAAGTGAGTGACATCATAGCACTGTAGTTCTGAGGGTTCTAGATGGATGCAACAATCTCCTGTTGCTTCTATGAAGGCCATAATAGACGACATCACCAAACAGCTCCATAGTCACATACACAGCAAAGGAGAGATGTTGTTTACACCTAGTGATGTCAGTGGTATTGAGTGACATCACAGCACAGTGCTAAGGCTCCTGGGCCTGGACACAGCAGCGGCTGCAATATCTCAACGGAGAATACGTTTATATATATGTGTGTGTGTGCGCGTATATATATATATATATATATATATATATATATATATATATTTCTCCGCCGAAATCACTTTTAAACCCATTTCCACCTTTTTTTCCCTTCTCTTCCTCTTACTTTTTTTTCACGTTTTTTTACGTTTTTCTCCTTTTCGCCTCTTTTCTGGGCGTATTATTCTTCTTTTTCTTCTTTTTTTTCGTCTAATGCATACCCCATCAGTGCAGCAATGCTTATTCAATACCGCCAGCAGATGGAGACACTGGGGGATAATTTTCTAAGGATTTATACTGATTTTTCCTGTCTGAATTTGTCACACAGAAAGTTGCAGGCCAAATATGTGTGACATTTCTGCGACTTTAGCTTCTAGAGCATTTTTACAACATTATACATAGGTGCTGAATACATAAAAAGCGACTGTTCAGCGACAGACAAGTCGCATCGGCTGAAAGTAGGCCAGAATGTCAGTCCATGTTGGAGCAGGTTTAGATACAGTCTAAAGTATAGATCTCAAAGTCTGTGCACAGAATTTAGCAAGGGCCTCGCACCTTCTGATGCATCAGGTAGGTGCACAATAGCATAGCCTAACCCTCTGTACTTTGGTCTATATTGATGCGGGACATAGACAGCCAGCTGATGACCAATCCATTAGTGCAATGGATGGCTGGAAGCATTTGTCTTTGCCTTTGCAATACCACAGAAGCAATGCATGGTCAATGTACAGCAATGACACACCTGTGTGAACAGCCAGGAGACCCCCCCCCCCCCCCCCCCATGTTATGTTACATAGTTACATAGTTAGTACGGTCGAAAAAAGACATATGTCCATCAAGTTCAACCAGGGAATTAAGGGGTAGGGGTGTGGCGCGATATTGGGGAAGGGATGAGATTTTATATTTCTTCATAAGCATTAATCTTATTTTGTCAATTAGGAACATTCAGCACCCACCCGCTATCAAGGCAGCTGCCTATCATGTCATGCCCTACCTGCACAGGTGTGCTGGCTACTCAAATGATCCAATTAAGGAGGCCATTTAGTCAGCAGCAGCAGAAGTCCTGTGCCTGGACGCTCCAACAGCGGCCAGACACAAGCAGAAGCAGCAGAAGCAGCAGCAGCAGCACCACCTTTTGTTTTTTGGCTGCAGCAGCAAGGCCCACAGGGCTGGCTAGCTGGCTAGCCAGCAAGCAGGTAGCAATGAAAGTAGGAATCTTTCTTTTTAACCCTGTAAGGGGGTGGTGCACTGTACCCGAAGATACTGCCATATCGGGTCAATGCATAGGGCGACGGAAGCAAGCTTCGAAATCGGCCCCCGTTCTCAAAAATCCATTTAATATATGGTCCCCAGATAGGGGACGTATCAGATATTAAACTGATAAGAACAGATACTACACTTGATCTTAGCCAAAAGGCCGAGAAGCGATAACCGTGAAAGGGGCGGGCCCAACAAGGTCCCCTTCATGGGCACTATCACTGCTTGCTGTCAGGGAGGCTGCCAGACAATTTTCCATGCACACTCTGGGCTGGGGGGCAGTCAACCACCAGTACACACAGCAGAACCTAAACCCATACCATTATTGCTAAGCAGCAAGACAGGGGCCCATTGCACTCCCACGGGGCCTTTTTAAATGCAATCCATAACCCGGATTTGCCAGGAACCCTTCTTACTCCTCCTACTTGCATGTGACACTGGGCTTAGGATCTGCATAGGAAACACACACACAAGCACACACCTACCTTTGTTGCCTGCAGATGCCTCCTTGGCTGTCCCCAAACGGTATCAAACCAACACCCACGGGAAGCTGTAAGCATAGAGGACATGCCTGCACCCCATTGGACTTACCTGTGTGGGTTAAATCCGGGTTATTTGACAACCTATGGCGGTGATGGTTCTGCTCAGGCAGAGCAGTGCTGATGCTCCTCATAAAGCTGTCGCTGCTGTGAAGGTTCTAGGTGACATCACAAATCCCTATGGTTACATACACAACAAAGCTGGGTTGTTGTTGTTTACACTCTGCAAGGCCTGTGGAAGTGAGTGACATCATAGCACTGTAGTTCTGAGGGTTCTAGATGGATGCAACAATCTCCTGTTGCTTCTATGAAGGCCATAATAGACGACATCACCAAACAGCTCCATAGTCACATACACAGCAAAGGAGAGATGTTGTTTACACCTAGTGATGTCAGTGGTATTGAGTGACATCACAGCACAGTGCTAAGGCTCCTGGGCCTGGACACAGCAGCGGCTGCAATATCTCAACGGAGAATACGTTTATATATATGTGTGTGTGTGCGCGTATATATATATATATATATATATATATATATATATATATATATATTTCTCCGCCGAAATCACTTTTAAACCCATTTCCACCTTTTTTTCCCTTCTCTTCCTCTTACTTTTTTTTCACGTTTTTTTACGTTTTTCTCCTTTTCGCCTCTTTTCTGGGCGTATTATTCTTCTTTTTCTTCTTTTTTTTCGTCTAATGCATACCCCATCAGTGCAGCAATGCTTATTCAATACCGCCAGCAGATGGAGACACTGGGGGATAATTTTCTAAGGATTTATACTGATTTTTCCTGTCTGAATTTGTCGCACAGAAAGTTGCAGGCCAAATATGTGTGACATTTCTGCGACTTTAGCTTCTAGAGCATTTTTACAACATTATACATAGGTGCTGAATACATAAAAAGCGACTGTTCAGCGACAGACAAGTCGCATCGGCTGAAAGTAGGCCAGAATGTCAGTCCATGTTGGAGCAGGTTTAGATACAGTCTAAAGTATAGATCTCAAAGTCTGTGCACAGAATTTAGCAAGGGCCTCGCACCTTCTGATGCATCAGGTAGGTGCACAATAGCATAGCCTAACCCTCTGTACTTTGGTCTATATTGATGCGGGACATAGACAGCCAGCTGATGACCAATCCATTAGTGCAATGGATGGCTGGAAGCATTTGTCTTTGCCTTTGCAATACCACAGAAGCAATGCATGGTCAATGTACAGCAATGACACACCTGTGTGAACAGCCAGGAGACCCCCCCCCCCCCCCCATGTTATGTTACATAGTTACATAGTTAGTACGGTCGAAAAAAGACATATGTCCATCAAGTTCAACCAGGGAATTAAGGGGTAGGGGTGTGGCACGATATTGGGGAAGGGATGAGATTTTATATTTCTTCATAAGCATTAATCTTATTTTGTCAATTAGGAACATTCAGCACCCACCCGCTATCAAGGCAGCTGCCTATCATGTCATGCCCTACCTGCACAGGTGTGCTGGCTACTCAAATGATCCAATTAAGGAGGCCATTTAGTCAGCAGCAGCAGAAGTCCTGTGCCTGGACGCTCCAACAGCGGCCAGACACAAGCAGAAGCAGCAGAAGCAGCAGCAGCAGCACCACCTTTTGTTTTTTGGCTGCAGCAGCAAGGCCCACAGGGCTGGCTAGCTGGCTAGCCAGCAAGCAGGTAGCAATGAAAGTAGGAATCTTTCTTTTTAACCCTGTAAGGGGGTGGTGCACTGTACCCGAAGATACTGCCATATCGGGTCAATGCATAGGGCGACGGAAGCAAGCTTCGAAATCGGCCCCCGTTCTCAAAAATCCATTTAATATATGGTCCCCAGATAGGGGACGTATCAGATATTAAACTGATAAGAACAGATACTACACTTGATCTTAGCCAAAAGGCCGAGAAGCGATAACCGTGAAAGGGGCGGGCCCAACAAGGTCCCCTTCATGGGCACTATCACTGCTTGCTGTCAGGGAGGCTGCCAGACAATTTTCCATGCACACTCTGGGCTGGGGGGCAGTCAACCACCAGTACACACAGCAGAACCTAAACCCATACCATTATTGCTAAGCAGCAAGACAGGGGCCCATTGCACTCCCACGGGGCCTTTTTAAATGCAATCCATAACCCGGATTTGCCAGGAACCCTTCTTACTCCTCCTACTTGCATGTGACACTGGGCTTAGGATCTGCATAGGAAACACACACACAAGCACACACCTACCTTTGTTGCCTGCAGATGCCTCCTTGGCTGTCCCCAAACGGTATCAAACCAACACCCACGGGAAGCTGTAAGCATAGAGGACATGCCTGCACCCCATTGGACTTACCTGTGTGGGTTAAATCCGGGTTATTTGACAACCTATGGCGGTGATGGTTCTGCTCAGGCAGAGCAGTGCTGATGCTCCTCATAAAGCTGTCGCTGCTGTGAAGGTTCTAGGTGACATCACAAATCCCTATGGTTACATACACAACAAAGCTGGGTTGTTGTTGTTTACACTCTGCAAGGCCTGTGGAAGTGAGTGACATCATAGCACTGTAGTTCTGAGGGTTCTAGATGGATGCAACAATCTCCTGTTGCTTCTATGAAGGCCATAATAGACGACATCACCAAACAGCTCCATAGTCACATACACAGCAAAGGAGAGATGTTGTTTACACCTAGTGATGTCAGTGGTATTGAGTGACATCACAGCACAGTGCTAAGGCTCCTGGGCCTGGACACAGCAGCGGCTGCAATATCTCAACGGAGAATACGTTTATATATATGTGTGTGTGTGCGCGTATATATATATATATATATATATATATATATATATATATATATTTCTCCGCCGAAATCACTTTTAAACCCATTTCCACCTTTTTTTCCCTTCTCTTCCTCTTACTTTTTTTTCACGTTTTTTTACGTTTTTCTCCTTTTCGCCTCTTTTCTGGGCGTATTATTCTTCTTTTTCTTCTTTTTTTTCGTCTAATGCATACCCCATCAGTGCAGCAATGCTTATTCAATACCGCCAGCAGATGGAGACACTGGGGGATAATTTTCTAAGGATTTATACTGATTTTTCCTGTCTGAATTTGTCGCACAGAAAGTTGCAGGCCAAATATGTGTGACATTTCTGCGACTTTAGCTTCTAGAGCATTTTTACAACATTATACATAGGTGCTGAATACATAAAAAGCGACTGTTCAGCGACAGACAAGTCGCATCGGCTGAAAGTAGGCCAGAATGTCAGTCCATGTTGGAGCAGGTTTAGATACAGTCTAAAGTATAGATCTCAAAGTCTGTGCACAGAATTTAGCAAGGGCCTCGCACCTTCTGATGCATCAGGTAGGTGCACAATAGCATAGCCTAACCCTCTGTACTTTGGTCTATATTGATGCGGGACATAGACAGCCAGCTGATGACCAATCCATTAGTGCAATGGATGGCTGGAAGCATTTGTCTTTGCCTTTGCAATACCACAGAAGCAATGCATGGTCAATGTACAGCAATGACACACCTGTGTGAACAGCCAGGAGACCCCCCCCCCCCCCCCCCCATGTTATGTTACATAGTTACATAGTTAGTACGGTCGAAAAAAGACATATGTCCATCAAGTTCAACCAGGGAATTAAGGGGTAGGGGTGTGGCGCGATATTGGGGAAGGGATGAGATTTTATATTTCTTCATAAGCATTAATCTTATTTTGTCAATTAGGAACATTCAGCACCCACCCGCTATCAAGGCAGCTGCCTATCATGTCATGCCCTACCTGCACAGGTGTGCTGGCTACTCAAATGATCCAATTAAGGAGGCCATTTAGTCAGCAGCAGCAGAAGTCCTGTGCCTGGACGCTCCAACAGCGGCCAGACACAAGCAGAAGCAGCAGAAGCAGCAGCAGCAGCACCACCTTTTGTTTTTTGGCTGCAGCAGCAAGGCCCACAGGGCTGGCTAGCTGGCTAGCCAGCAAGCAGGTAGCAATGAAAGTAGGAATCTTTCTTTTTAACCCTGTAAGGGGGTGGTGCACTGTACCCGAAGATACTGCCATATCGGGTCAATGCATAGGGCGACGGAAGCAAGCTTCGAAATCGGCCCCCGTTCTCAAAAATCCATTTAATATATGGTCCCCAGATAGGGGACGTATCAGATATTAAACTGATAAGAACAGATACTACACTTGATCTTAGCCAAAAGGCCGAGAAGCGATAACCGTGAAAGGGGCGGGCCCAACAAGGTCCCCTTCATGGGCACTATCACTGCTTGCTGTCAGGGAGGCTGCCAGACAATTTTCCATGCACACTCTGGGCTGGGGGGCAGTCAACCACCAGTACACACAGCAGAACCTAAACCCATACCATTATTGCTAAGCAGCAAGACAGGGGCCCATTGCACTCCCACGGGGCCTTTTTAAATGCAATCCATAACCCGGATTTGCCAGGAACCCTTCTTACTCCTCCTACTTGCATGTGACACTGGGCTTAGGATCTGCATAGGAAACACACACACAAGCACACACCTACCTTTGTTGCCTGCAGATGCCTCCTTGGCTGTCCCCAAACGGTATCAAACCAACACCCACGGGAAGCTGTAAGCATAGAGGACATGCCTGCACCCCATTGGACTTACCTGTGTGGGTTAAATCCGGGTTATTTGACAACCTATGGCGGTGATGGTTCTGCTCAGGCAGAGCAGTGCTGATGCTCCTCATAAAGCTGTCGCTGCTGTGAAGGTTCTAGGTGACATCACAAATCCCTATGGTTACATACACAACAAAGCTGGGTTGTTGTTGTTTACACTCTGCAAGGCCTGTGGAAGTGAGTGACATCATAGCACTGTAGTTCTGAGGGTTCTAGATGGATGCAACAATCTCCTGTTGCTTCTATGAAGGCCATAATAGACGACATCACCAAACAGCTCCATAGTCACATACACAGCAAAGGAGAGATGTTGTTTACACCTAGTGATGTCAGTGGTATTGAGTGACATCACAGCACAGTGCTAAGGCTCCTGGGCCTGGACACAGCAGCGGCTGCAATATCTCAACGGAGAATACGTTTATATATATGTGTGTGTGTGCGCGTATATATATATATATATATATATATATATATATATATATATTTCTCCGCCGAAATCACTTTTAAACCCATTTCCACCTTTTTTTCCCTTCTCTTCCTCTTACTTTTTTTTCACGTTTTTTTACGTTTTTCTCCTTTTCGCCTCTTTTCTGGGCGTATTATTCTTCTTTTTCTTCTTTTTTTTCGTCTAATGCATACCCCATCAGTGCAGCAATGCTTATTCAATACCGCCAGCAGATGGAGACACTGGGGGATAATTTTCTAAGGATTTATACTGATTTTTCCTGTCTGAATTTGTCGCACAGAAAGTTGCAGGCCAAATATGTGTGACATTTCTGCGACTTTAGCTTCTAGAGCATTTTTACAACATTATACATAGGTGCTGAATACATAAAAAGCGACTGTTCAGCGACAGACAAGTCGCATCGGCTGAAAGTAGGCCAGAATGTCAGTCCATGTTGGAGCAGGTTTAGATACAGTCTAAAGTATAGATCTCAAAGTCTGTGCACAGAATTTAGCAAGGGCCTCGCACCTTCTGATGCATCAGGTAGGTGCACAATAGCATAGCCTAACCCTCTGTACTTTGGTCTATATTGATGCGGGACATAGACAGCCAGCTGATGACCAATCCATTAGTGCAATGGATGGCTGGAAGCATTTGTCTTTGCCTTTGCAATACCACAGAAGCAATGCATGGTCAATGTACAGCAATGACACACCTGTGTGAACAGCCAGGAGACCCCCCCCCCCCCCCCATGTTATGTTACATAGTTACATAGTTAGTACGGTCGAAAAAAGACATATGTCCATCAAGTTCAACCAGGGAATTAAGGGGTAGGGGTGTGGCGCGATATTGGGGAAGGGATGAGATTTTATATTTCTTCATAAGCATTAATCTTATTTTGTCAATTAGGAACATTCAGCACCCACCCGCTATCAAGGCAGCTGCCTATCATGTCATGCCCTACCTGCACAGGTGTGCTGGCTACTCAAATGATCCAATTAAGGAGGCCATTTAGTCAGCAGCAGCAGAAGTCCTGTGCCTGGACGCTCCAACAGCGGCCAGACACAAGCAGAAGCAGCAGAAGCAGCAGCAGCAGCACCACCTTTTGTTTTTTGGCTGCAGCAGCAAGGCCCACAGGGCTGGCTAGCTGGCTAGCCAGCAAGCAGGTAGCAATGAAAGTAGGAATCTTTCTTTTTAACCCTGTAAGGGGGTGGTGCACTGTACCCGAAGATACTGCCATATCGGGTCAATGCATAGGGCGACGGAAGCAAGCTTCGAAATCGGCCCCCGTTCTCAAAAATCCATTTAATATATGGTCCCCAGATAGGGGACGTATCAGATATTAAACTGATAAGAACAGATACTACACTTGATCTTAGCCAAAAGGCCGAGAAGCGATAACCGTGAAAGGGGCGGGCCCAACAAGGTCCCCTTCATGGGCACTATCACTGCTTGCTGTCAGGGAGGCTGCCAGACAATTTTCCATGCACACTCTGGGCTGGGGGGCAGTCAACCACCAGTACACACAGCAGAACCTAAACCCATACCATTATTGCTAAGCAGCAAGACAGGGGCCCATTGCACTCCCACGGGGCCTTTTTAAATGCAATCCATAACCCGGATTTGCCAGGAACCCTTCTTACTCCTCCTACTTGCATGTGACACTGGGCTTAGGATCTGCATAGGAAACACACACACAAGCACACACCTACCTTTGTTGCCTGCAGATGCCTCCTTGGCTGTCCCCAAACGGTATCAAACCAACACCCACGGGAAGCTGTAAGCATAGAGGACATGCCTGCACCCCATTGGACTTACCTGTGTGGGTTAAATCCGGGTTATTTGACAACCTATGGCGGTGATGGTTCTGCTCAGGCAGAGCAGTGCTGATGCTCCTCATAAAGCTGTCGCTGCTGTGAAGGTTCTAGGTGACATCACAAATCCCTATGGTTACATACACAACAAAGCTGGGTTGTTGTTGTTTACACTCTGCAAGGCCTGTGGAAGTGAGTGACATCATAGCACTGTAGTTCTGAGGGTTCTAGATGGATGCAACAATCTCCTGTTGCTTCTATGAAGGCCATAATAGACGACATCACCAAACAGCTCCATAGTCACATACACAGCAAAGGAGAGATGTTGTTTACACCTAGTGATGTCAGTGGTATTGAGTGACATCACAGCACAGTGCTAAGGCTCCTGGGCCTGGACACAGCAGCGGCTGCAATATCTCAACGGAGAATACGTTTATATATATGTGTGTGTGTGCGCGTATATATATATATATATATATATATATATATATATATATATATATATTTCTCCGCCGAAATCACTTTTAAACCCATTTCCACCTTTTTTTCCCTTCTCTTCCTCTTACTTTTTTTTCACGTTTTTTTACGTTTTTCTCCTTTTCGCCTCTTTTCTGGGCGTATTATTCTTCTTTTTCTTCTTTTTTTTCGTCTAATGCATACCCCATCAGTGCAGCAATGCTTATTCAATACCGCCAGCAGATGGAGACACTGGGGGATAATTTTCTAAGGATTTATACTGATTTTTCCTGTCTGAATTTGTCGCACAGAAAGTTGCAGGCCAAATATGTGTGACATTTCTGCGACTTTAGCTTCTAGAGCATTTTTACAACATTATACATAGGTGCTGAATACATAAAAAGCGACTGTTCAGCGACAGACAAGTCGCATCGGCTGAAAGTAGGCCAGAATGTCAGTCCATGTTGGAGCAGGTTTAGATACAGTCTAAAGTATAGATCTCAAAGTCTGTGCACAGAATTTAGCAAGGGCCTCGCACCTTCTGATGCATCAGGTAGGTGCACAATAGCATAGCCTAACCCTCTGTACTTTGGTCTATATTGATGCGGGACATAGACAGCCAGCTGATGACCAATCCATTAGTGCAATGGATGGCTGGAAGCATTTGTCTTTGCCTTTGCAATACCACAGAAGCAATGCATGGTCAATGTACAGCAATGACACACCTGTGTGAACAGCCAGGAGACCCCCCCCCCCCCCCCATGTTATGTTACATAGTTACATAGTTAGTACGGTCGAAAAAAGACATATGTCCATCAAGTTCAACCAGGGAATTAAGGGGTAGGGGTGTGGCGCGATATTGGGGAAGGGATGAGATTTTATATTTCTTCATAAGCATTAATCTTATTTTGTCAATTAGGAACATTCAGCACCCACCCGCTATCAAGGCAGCTGCCTATCATGTCATGCCCTACCTGCACAGGTGTGCTGGCTACTCAAATGATCCAATTAAGGAGGCCATTTAGTCAGCAGCAGCAGAAGTCCTGTGCCTGGACGCTCCAACAGCGGCCAGACACAAGCAGAAGCAGCAGAAGCAGCAGCAGCAGCACCACCTTTTGTTTTTTGGCTGCAGCAGCAAGGCCCACAGGGCTGGCTAGCTGGCTAGCCAGCAAGCAGGTAGCAATGAAAGTAGGAATCTTTCTTTTTAACCCTGTAAGGGGGTGGTGCACTGTACCCGAAGATACTGCCATATCGGGTCAATGCATAGGGCGACGGAAGCAAGCTTCGAAATCGGCCCCCGTTCTCAAAAATCCATTTAATATATGGTCCCCAGATAGGGGACGTATCAGATATTAAACTGATAAGAACAGATACTACACTTGATCTTAGCCAAAAGGCCGAGAAGCGATAACCGTGAAAGGGGCGGGCCCAACAAGGTCCCCTTCATGGGCACTATCACTGCTTGCTGTCAGGGAGGCTGCCAGACAATTTTCCATGCACACTCTGGGCTGGGGGGCAGTCAACCACCAGTACACACAGCAGAACCTAAACCCATACCATTATTGCTAAGCAGCAAGACAGGGGCCCATTGCACTCCCACGGGGCCTTTTTAAATGCAATCCATAACCCGGATTTGCCAGGAACCCTTCTTACTCCTCCTACTTGCATGTGACACTGGGCTTAGGATCTGCATAGGAAACACACACACAAGCACACACCTACCTTTGTTGCCTGCAGATGCCTCCTTGGCTGTCCCCAAACGGTATCAAACCAACACCCACGGGAAGCTGTAAGCATAGAGGACATGCCTGCACCCCATTGGACTTACCTGTGTGGGTTAAATCCGGGTTATTTGACAACCTATGGCGGTGATGGTTCTGCTCAGGCAGAGCAGTGCTGATGCTCCTCATAAAGCTGTCGCTGCTGTGAAGGTTCTAGGTGACATCACAAATCCCTATGGTTACATACACAACAAAGCTGGGTTGTTGTTGTTTACACTCTGCAAGGCCTGTGGAAGTGAGTGACATCATAGCACTGTAGTTCTGAGGGTTCTAGATGGATGCAACAATCTCCTGTTGCTTCTATGAAGGCCATAATAGACGACATCACCAAACAGCTCCATAGTCACATACACAGCAAAGGAGAGATGTTGTTTACACCTAGTGATGTCAGTGGTATTGAGTGACATCACAGCACAGTGCTAAGGCTCCTGGGCCTGGACACAGCAGCGGCTGCAATATCTCAACGGAGAATACGTTTATATATATGTGTGTGTGTGCGCGTATATATATATATATATATATATATATATATATATATATATATATATCTCCGCCGAAATCACTTTTAAACCCATTTCCACCTTTTTTTCCCTTCTCTTCCTCTTACTTTTTTTTCACGTTTTTTTACGTTTTTCTCCTTTTCGCCTCTTTTCTGGGCGTATTATTCTTCTTTTTCTTCTTTTTTTTCGTCTAATGCATACCCCATCAGTGCAGCAATGCTTATTCAATACCGCCAGCAGATGGAGACACTGGGGGATAATTTTCTAAGGATTTATACTGATTTTTCCTGTCTGAATTTGTCGCACAGAAAGTTGCAGGCCAAATATGTGTGACATTTCTGCGACTTTAGCTTCTAGAGCATTTTTACAACATTATACATAGGTGCTGAATACATAAAAAGCGACTGTTCAGCGACAGACAAGTCGCATCGGCTGAAAGTAGGCCAGAATGTCAGTCCATGTTGGAGCAGGTTTAGATACAGTCTAAAGTATAGATCTCAAAGTCTGTGCACAGAATTTAGCAAGGGCCTCGCACCTTCTGATGCATCAGGTAGGTGCACAATAGCATAGCCTAACCCTCTGTACTTTGGTCTATATTGATGCGGGACATAGACAGCCAGCTGATGACCAATCCATTAGTGCAATGGATGGCTGGAAGCATTTGTCTTTGCCTTTGCAATACCACAGAAGCAATGCATGGTCAATGTACAGCAATGACACACCTGTGTGAACAGCCAGGAGACCCCCCCCCCCCCCCCCATGTTATGTTACATAGTTACATAGTTAGTACGGTCGAAAAAAGACATATGTCCATCAAGTTCAACCAGGGAATTAAGGGGTAGGGGTGTGGCGCGATATTGGGGAAGGGATGAGATTTTATATTTCTTCATAAGCATTAATCTTATTTTGTCAATTAGGAACATTCAGCACCCACCCGCTATCAAGGCAGCTGCCTATCATGTCATGCCCTACCTGCACAGGTGTGCTGGCTACTCAAATGATCCAATTAAGGAGGCCATTTAGTCAGCAGCAGCAGAAGTCCTGTGCCTGGACGCTCCAACAGCGGCCAGACACAAGCAGAAGCAGCAGAAGCAGCAGCAGCAGCACCACCTTTTGTTTTTTGGCTGCAGCAGCAAGGCCCACAGGGCTGGCTAGCTGGCTAGCCAGCAAGCAGGTAGCAATGAAAGTAGGAATCTTTCTTTTTAACCCTGTAAGGGGGTGGTGCACTGTACCCGAAGATACTGCCATATCGGGTCAATGCATAGGGCGACGGAAGCAAGCTTCGAAATCGGCCCCCGTTCTCAAAAATCCATTTAATATATGGTCCCCAGATAGGGGACGTATCAGATATTAAACTGATAAGAACAGATACTACACTTGATCTTAGCCAAAAGGCCGAGAAGCGATAACCGTGAAAGGGGCGGGCCCAACAAGGTCCCCTTCATGGGCACTATCACTGCTTGCTGTCAGGGAGGCTGCCAGACAATTTTCCATGCACACTCTGGGCTGGGGGGCAGTCAACCACCAGTACACACAGCAGAACCTAAACCCATACCATTATTGCTAAGCAGCAAGACAGGGGCCCATTGCACTCCCACGGGGCCTTTTTAAATGCAATCCATAACCCGGATTTGCCAGGAACCCTTCTTACTCCTCCTACTTGCATGTGACACTGGGCTTAGGATCTGCATAGGAAACACACACACAAGCACACACCTACCTTTGTTGCCTGCAGATGCCTCCTTGGCTGTCCCCAAACGGTATCAAACCAACACCCACGGGAAGCTGTAAGCATAGAGGACATGCCTGCACCCCATTGGACTTACCTGTGTGGGTTAAATCCGGGTTATTTGACAACCTATGGCGGTGATGGTTCTGCTCAGGCAGAGCAGTGCTGATGCTCCTCATAAAGCTGTCGCTGCTGTGAAGGTTCTAGGTGACATCACAAATCCCTATGGTTACATACACAACAAAGCTGGGTTGTTGTTGTTTACACTCTGCAAGGCCTGTGGAAGTGAGTGACATCATAGCACTGTAGTTCTGAGGGTTCTAGATGGATGCAACAATCTCCTGTTGCTTCTATGAAGGCCATAATAGACGACATCACCAAACAGCTCCATAGTCACATACACAGCAAAGGAGAGATGTTGTTTACACCTAGTGATGTCAGTGGTATTGAGTGACATCACAGCACAGTGCTAAGGCTCCTGGGCCTGGACACAGCAGCGGCTGCAATATCTCAACGGAGAATACGTTTATATATATGTGTGTGTGTGCGCGTATATATATATATATATATATATATATATATATATATATATATTTCTCCGCCGAAATCACTTTTAAACCCATTTCCACCTTTTTTTCCCTTCTCTTCCTCTTACTTTTTTTTCACGTTTTTTTACGTTTTTCTCCTTTTCGCCTCTTTTCTGGGCGTATTATTCTTCTTTTTCTTCTTTTTTTTCGTCTAATGCATACCCCATCAGTGCAGCAATGCTTATTCAATACCGCCAGCAGATGGAGACACTGGGGGAAATTTTCTAAGGATTTATACTGATTTTTCCTGTCTGAATTTGTCGCACAGAAAGTTGCAGGCCAAATATGTGTGACATTTCTGCGACTTTAGCTTCTAGAGCATTTTTACAACATTATACATAGGTGCTGAATACATAAAAAGCGACTGTTCAGCGACAGACAAGTCGCATCGGCTGAAAGTAGGCCAGAATGTCAGTCCATGTTGGAGCAGGTTTAGATACAGTCTAAAGTATAGATCTCAAAGTCTGTGCACAGAATTTAGCAAGGGCCTCGCACCTTCTGATGCATCAGGTAGGTGCACAATAGCATAGCCTAACCCTCTGTACTTTGGTCTATATTGATGCGGGACATAGACAGCCAGCTGATGACCAATCCATTAGTGCAATGGATGGCTGGAAGCATTTGTCTTTGCCTTTGCAATACCACAGAAGCAATGCATGGTCAATGTACAGCAATGACACACCTGTGTGAACAGCCAGGAGACCCCCCCCCCCCCCCCCATGTTATGTTACATAGTTACATAGTTAGTACGGTCGAAAAAAGACATATGTCCATCAAGTTCAACCAGGGAATTAAGGGGTAGGGGTGTGGCGCGATATTGGGGAAGGGATGAGATTTTATATTTCTTCATAAGCATTAATCTTATTTTGTCAATTAGGAACATTCAGCACCCACCCGCTATCAAGGCAGCTGCCTATCATGTCATGCCCTACCTGCACAGGTGTGCTGGCTACTCAAATGATCCAATTAAGGAGGCCATTTAGCCAGCAGCAGCAGAAGTCCTGTGCCTGGACGCTCCAACAGCGGCCAGACACAAGCAGAAGCAGCAGAAGCAGCAGCAGCAGCACCACCTTTTGTTTTTTGGCTGCAGCAGCAAGGCCCACAGGGCTGGCTAGCTGGCTAGCCAGCAAGCAGGTAGCAATGAAAGTAGGAATCTTTCTTTTTAACCCTGTAAGGGGGTGGTGCACTGTACCCGAAGATACTGCCATATCGGGTCAATGCATAGGGCGACGGAAGCAAGCTTCGAAATCGGCCCCCGTTCTCAAAAATCCATTTAATATATGGTCCCCAGATAGGGGACGTATCAGATATTAAACTGATAAGAACAGATACTACACTTGATCTTAGCCAAAAGGCCGAGAAGCGATAACCGTGAAAGGGGCGGGCCCAACAAGGTCCCCTTCATGGGCACTATCACTGCTTGCTGTCAGGGAGGCTGCCAGACAATTTTCCATGCACACTCTGGGCTGGGGGGCAGTCAACCACCAGTACACACAGCAGAACCTAAACCCATACCATTATTGCTAAGCAGCAAGACAGGGGCCCATTGCACTCCCACGGGGCCTTTTTAAATGCAATCCATAACCCGGATTTGCCAGGAACCCTTCTTACTCCTCCTACTTGCATGTGACACTGGGCTTAGGATCTGCATAGGAAACACACACACAAGCACACACCTACCTTTGTTGCCTGCAGATGCCTCCTTGGCTGTCCCCAAACGGTATCAAACCAACACCCACGGGAAGCTGTAAGCATAGAGGACATGCCTGCACCCCATTGGACTTACCTGTGTGGGTTAAATCCGGGTTATTTGACAACCTATGGCGGTGATGGTTCTGCTCAGGCAGAGCAGTGCTGATGCTCCTCATAAAGCTGTCGCTGCTGTGAAGGTTCTAGGTGACATCACAAATCCCTATGGTTACATACACAACAAAGCTGGGTTGTTGTTGTTTACACTCTGCAAGGCCTGTGGAAGTGAGTGACATCATAGCACTGTAGTTCTGAGGGTTCTAGATGGATGCAACAATCTCCTGTTGCTTCTATGAAGGCCATAATAGACGACATCACCAAACAGCTCCATAGTCACATACACAGCAAAGGAGAGATGTTGTTTACACCTAGTGATGTCAGTGGTATTGAGTGACATCACAGCACAGTGCTAAGGCTCCTGGGCCTGGACACAGCAGCGGCTGCAATATCTCAACGGAGAATACGTTTATATATATGTGTGTGTGTGCGCGTATATATATATATATATATATATATATATATATATATATATATTCTCCGCCGAAATCACTTTTAAACCCATTTCCACCTTTTTTTCCCTTCTCTTCCTCTTACTTTTTTTTCACGTTTTTTTACGTTTTTCTCCTTTTCGCCTCTTTTCTGGGCGTATTATTCTTCTTTTTCTTCTTTTTTTTCGTCTAATGCATACCCCATCAGTGCAGCAATGCTTATTCAATACCGCCAGCAGATGGAGACACTGGGGGATAATTTTCTAAGGATTTATACTGATTTTTCCTGTCTGAATTTGTCGCACAGAAAGTTGCAGGCCAAATATGTGTGACATTTCTGCGACTTTAGCTTCTAGAGCATTTTTACAACATTATACATAGGTGCTGAATACATAAAAAGCGACTGTTCAGCGACAGACAAGTCGCATCGGCTGAAAGTAGGCCAGAATGTCAGTCCATGTTGGAGCAGGTTTAGATACAGTCTAAAGTATAGATCTCAAAGTCTGTGCACAGAATTTAGCAAGGGCCTCGCACCTTCTGATGCATCAGGTAGGTGCACAATAGCATAGCCTAACCCTCTGTACTTTGGTCTATATTGATGCGGGACATAGACAGCCAGCTGATGACCAATCCAATTAGTGCAATGGATGGCTGGAAGCATTTGTCTTTGCCTTTGCAATACCACAGAAGCAATGCATGGTCAATGTACAGCAATGACACACCTGTGTGAACAGCCAGGAGACCCCCCCCCCCCCATGTTATGTTACATAGTTACATAGTTAGTACGGTCGAAAAAAGACATATGTCCATCAAGTTCAACCAGGGAATTAAGGGGTAGGGGTGTGGCGCGATATTGGGGAAGGGATGAGATTTTATATTTCTTCATAAGCATTAATCTTATTTTGTCAATTAGGAACATTCAGCACCCACCCGCTATCAAGGCAGCTGCCTATCATGTCATGCCCTACCTGCACAGGTGTGCTGGCTACTCAAATGATCCAATTAAGGAGGCCATTTAGTCAGCAGCAGCAGAAGTCCTGTGCCTGGACGCTCCAACAGCGGCCAGACACAAGCAGAAGCAGCAGAAGCAGCAGCAGCAGCACCACCTTTTGTTTTTTGGCTGCAGCAGCAAGGCCCACAGGGCTGGCTAGCTGGCTAGCCAGCAAGCAGGTAGCAATGAAAGTAGGAATCTTTCTTTTTAACCCTGTAAGGGGGTGGTGCACTGTACCCGAAGATACTGCCATATCGGGTCAATGCATAGGGCGACGGAAGCAAGCTTCGAAATCGGCCCCCGTTCTCAAAAATCCATTTAATATATGGTCCCCAGATAGGGGACGTATCAGATATTAAACTGATAAGAACAGATACTACACTTGATCTTAGCCAAAAGGCCGAGAAGCGATAACCGTGAAAGGGGCGGGCCCAACAAGGTCCCCTTCATGGGCACTATCACTGCTTGCTGTCAGGGAGGCTGCCAGACAATTTTCCATGCACACTCTGGGCTGGGGGGCAGTCAACCACCAGTACACACAGCAGAACCTAAACCCATACCATTATTGCTAAGCAGCAAGACAGGGGCCCATTGCACTCCCACGGGGCCTTTTTAAATGCAATCCATAACCCGGATTTGCCAGGAACCCTTCTTACTCCTCCTACTTGCATGTGACACTGGGCTTAGGATCTGCATAGGAAACACACACACAAGCACACACCTACCTTTGTTGCCTGCAGATGCCTCCTTGGCTGTCCCCAAACGGTATCAAACCAACACCCACGGGAAGCTGTAAGCATAGAGGACATGCCTGCACCCCATTGGACTTACCTGTGTGGGTTAAATCCGGGTTATTTGACAACCTATGGCGGTGATGGTTCTGCTCAGGCAGAGCAGTGCTGATGCTCCTCATAAAGCTGTCGCTGCTGTGAAGGTTCTAGGTGACATCACAAATCCCTATGGTTACATACACAACAAAGCTGGGTTGTTGTTGTTTACACTCTGCAAGGCCTGTGGAAGTGAGTGACATCATAGCACTGTAGTTCTGAGGGTTCTAGATGGATGCAACAATCTCCTGTTGCTTCTATGAAGGCCATAATAGACGACATCACCAAACAGCTCCATAGTCACATACACAGCAAAGGAGAGATGTTGTTTACACCTAGTGATGTCAGTGGTATTGAGTGACATCACAGCACAGTGCTAAGGCTCCTGGGCCTGGACACAGCAGCGGCTGCAATATCTCAACGGAGAATACGTTTATATATATGTGTGTGTGTGCGCGTATATATATATATATATATATATATATATATATATATATATATTTCTCCGCCGAAATCACTTTTAAACCCATTTCCACCTTTTTTTCCCTTCTCTTCCTCTTACTTTTTTTTCACGTTTTTTTACGTTTTTCTCCTTTTCGCCTCTTTTCTGGGCGTATTATTCTTCTTTTTCTTCTTTTTTTTCGTCTAATGCATACCCCATCAGTGCAGCAATGCTTATTCAATACCGCCAGCAGATGGAGACACTGGGGGATAATTTTCTAAGGATTTATACTGATTTTTCCTGTCTGAATTTGTCGCACAGAAAGTTGCAGGCCAAATATGTGTGACATTTCTGCGACTTTAGCTTCTAGAGCATTTTTACAACATTATACATAGGTGCTGAATACATAAAAAGCGACTGTTCAGCGACAGACAAGTCGCATCGGCTGAAAGTAGGCCAGAATGTCAGTCCATGTTGGAGCAGGTTTAGATACAGTCTAAAGTATAGATCTCAAAGTCTGTGCACAGAATTTAGCAAGGGCCTCGCACCTTCTGATGCATCAGGTAGGTGCACAATAGCATAGCCTAACCCTCTGTACTTTGGTCTATATTGATGCGGGACATAGACAGCCAGCTGATGACCAATCCATTAGTGCAATGGATGGCTGGAAGCATTTGTCTTTGCCTTTGCAATACCACAGAAGCAATGCATGGTCAATGTACAGCAATGACACACCTGTGTGAACAGCCAGGAGACCCCCCCCCCCCCCCCCCCCATGTTATGTTACATAGTTACATAGTTAGTACGGTCGAAAAAAGACATATGTCCATCAAGTTCAACCAGGGAATTAAGGGGTAGGGGTGTGGCGCGATATTGGGGAAGGGATGAGATTTTATATTTCTTCATAAGCATTAATCTTATTTTGTCAATTAGGAACATTCAGCACCCACCCGCTATCAAGGCAGCTGCCTATCATGTCATGCCCTACCTGCACAGGTGTGCTGGCTACTCAAATGATCCAATTAAGGAGGCCATTTAGTCAGCAGCAGCAGAAGTCCTGTGCCTGGACGCTCCAACAGCGGCCAGACACAAGCAGAAGCAGCAGAAGCAGCAGCAGCAGCACCACCTTTTGTTTTTTGGCTGCAGCAGCAAGGCCCACAGGGCTGGCTAGCTGGCTAGCCAGCAAGCAGGTAGCAATGAAAGTAGGAATCTTTCTTTTTAACCCTGTAAGGGGGTGGTGCACTGTACCCGAAGATACTGCCATATCGGGTCAATGCATAGGGCGACGGAAGCAAGCTTCGAAATCGGCCCCCGTTCTCAAAAATCCATTTAATATATGGTCCCCAGATAGGGGACGTATCAGATATTAAACTGATAAGAACAGATACTACACTTGATCTTAGCCAAAAGGCCGAGAAGCGATAACCGTGAAAGGGGCAGGCCCAACAAGGTCCCCTTCATGGGCACTATCACTGCTTGCTGTCAGGGAGGCTGCCAGACAATTTTCCATGCACACTCTGGGCTGGGGGGCAGTCAACCACCAGTACACACAGCAGAACCTAAACCCATACCATTATTGCTAAGCAGCAAGACAGGGGCCCATTGCACTCCCACGGGGCCTTTTTAAATGCAATCCATAACCCGGATTTGCCAGGAACCCTTCTTACTCCTCCTACTTGCATGTGACACTGGGCTTAGGATCTGCATAGGAAACACACACACAAGCACACACCTACCTTTGTTGCCTGCAGATGCCTCCTTGGCTGTCCCCAAACGGTATCAAACCAACACCCACGGGAAGCTGTAAGCATAGAGGACATGCCTGCACCCCATTGGACTTACCTGTGTGGGTTAAATCCGGGTTATTTGACAACCTATGGCGGTGATGGTTCTGCTCAGGCAGAGCAGTGCTGATGCTCCTCATAAAGCTGTCGCTGCTGTGAAGGTTCTAGGTGACATCACAAATCCCTATGGTTACATACACAACAAAGCTGGGTTGTTGTTGTTTACACTCTGCAAGGCCTGTGGAAGTGAGTGACATCATAGCACTGTAGTTCTGAGGGTTCTAGATGGATGCAACAATCTCCTGTTGCTTCTATGAAGGCCATAATAGACGACATCACCAAACAGCTCCATAGTCACATACACAGCAAAGGAGAGATGTTGTTTACACCTAGTGATGTCAGTGGTATTGAGTGACATCACAGCACAGTGCTAAGGCTCCTGGGCCTGGACACAGCAGCGGCTGCAATATCTCAACGGAGAATACGTTTATATATATGTGTGTGTGTGCGCGTATATATATATATATATATATATATATATATATATATATATATTTCTCCGCCGAAATCACTTTTAAACCCATTTCCACCTTTTTTTCCCTTCTCTTCCTCTTACTTTTTTTTCACGTTTTTTTACGTTTTTCTCCTTTTCGCTTCTTTTCTGGGCGTATTATTCTTCTTTTTCTTCTTTTTTTCGTCTAATGCATACCCCATCAGTGCAGCAATGCTTATTCAATACCGCCAGCAGATGGAGACACTGGGGGATAATTTTCTAAGGATTTATACTGATTTTTCCTGTCTGAATTTGTCGCACAGAAAGTTGCAGGCCAAATATGTGTGACATTTCTGCGACTTTAGCTTCTAGAGCATTTTTACAACATTATACATAGGTGCTGAATACATAAAAAGCGACTGTTCAGCGACAGACAAGTCGCATCGGCTGAAAGTAGGCCAGAATGTCAGTCCATGTTGGAGCAGGTTTAGATACAGTCTAAAGTATAGATCTCAAAGTCTGTGCACAGAATTTAGCAAGGGCCTCGCACCTTCTGATGCATCAGGTAGGTGCACAATAGCATAGCCTAACCCTCTGTACTTTGGTCTATATTGATGCGGGACATAGACAGCCAGCTGATGACCAATCCATTAGTGCAATGGATGGCTGGAAGCATTTGTCTTTGCCTTTGCAATACCACAGAAGCAATGCATGGTCAATGTACAGCAATGACACACCTGTGTGAACAGCCAGGAGACCCCCCCCCCCCCCCCCCCATGTTATGTTACATAGTTACATAGTTAGTACGGTCGAAAAAAGACATATGTCCATCAAGTTCAACCAGGGAATTAAGGGGTAGGGGTGTGGCGCGATATTGGGGAAGGGATGAGATTTTATATTTCTTCATAAGCATTAATCTTATTTTGTCAATTAGGAACATTCAGCACCCACCCGCTATCAAGGCAGATGCCTATCATGTCATGCCCTACCTGCACAGGTGTGCTGGCTACTCAAATGATCCAATTAAGGAGGCCATTTAGTCAGCAGCAGCAGAAGTCCTGTGCCTGGACGCTCCAACAGCGGCCAGACACAAGCAGAAGCAGCAGAAGCAGCAGCAGCAGCACCACCTTTTGTTTTTTGGCTGCAGCAGCAAGGCCCACAGGGCTGGCTAGCTGGCTAGCCAGCAAGCAGGTAGCAATGAAAGTAGGAATCTTTCTTTTTAACCCTGTAAGGGGGTGGTGCACTGTACCCGAAGATACTGCCATATCGGGTCAATGCATAGGGCGACGGAAGCAAGCTTCGAAATCGGCCCCCGTTCTCAAAAATCCATTTAATATATGGTCCCCAGATAGGGGACGTATCAGATATTAAACTGATAAGAACAGATACTACACTTGATCTTAGCCAAAAGGCCGAGAAGCGATAACCGTGAAAGGGGCGGGCCCAACAAGGTCCCCTTCATGGGCACTATCACTGCTTGCTGTCAGGGAGGCTGCCAGACAATTTTCCATGCACACTCTGGGCTGGGGGGCAGTCAACCACCAGTACACACAGCAGAACCTAAACCCATACCATTATTGCTAAGCAGCAAGACAGGGGCCCATTGCACTCCCACGGGGCCTTTTTAAATGCAATCCATAACCCGGATTTGCCAGGAACCCTTCTTACTCCTCCTACTTGCATGTGACACTGGGCTTAGGATCTGCATAGGAAACACACACACAAGCACACACCTACCTTTGTTGCCTGCAGATGCCTCCTTGGCTGTCCCCAAACGGTATCAAACCAACACCCACGGGAAGCTGTAAGCATAGAGGACATGCCTGCACCCCATTGGACTTACCTGTGTGGGTTAAATCCGGGTTATTTGACAACCTATGGCGGTGATGGTTCTGCTCAGGCAGAGCAGTGCTGATGCTCCTCATAAAGCTGTCGCTGCTGTGAAGGTTCTAGGTGACATCACAAATCCCTATGGTTACATACACAACAAAGCTGGGTTGTTGTTGTTTACACTCTGCAAGGCCTGTGGAAGTGAGTGACATCATAGCACTGTAGTTCTGAGGGTTCTAGATGGATGCAACAATCTCCTGTTGCTTCTATGAAGGCCATAATAGACGACATCACCAAACAGCTCCATAGTCACATACACAGCAAAGGAGAGATGTTGTTTACACCTAGTGATGTCAGTGGTATTGAGTGACATCACAGCACAGTGCTAAGGCTCCTGGGCCTGGACACAGCAGCGGCTGCAATATCTCAACGGAGAATACGTTTATATATATGTGTGTGTGTGCGCGTATATATATATATATATATATATATATATATATATATATATATATATTTCTCCGCCGAAATCACTTTTAAACCCATTTCCACCTTTTTTTCCCTTCTCTTCCTCTTACTTTTTTTTCACGTTTTTTTACGTTTTTCTCCTTTTCGCCTCTTTTCTGGGCGTATTATTCTTCTTTTTCTTCTTTTTTTTCGTCTAATGCATACCCCATCAGTGCAGCAATGCTTATTCAATACCGCCAGCAGATGGAGACACTGGGGGATAATTTTCTAAGGATTTATACTGATTTTTCCTGTCTGAATTTGTCGCACAGAAAGTTGCAGGCCAAATATGTGTGACATTTCTGCGACTTTAGCTTCTAGAGCATTTTTACAACATTATACATAGGTGCTGAATACATAAAAAGCGACTGTTCAGCGACAGACAAGTCGCATCGGCTGAAAGTAGGCCAGAATGTCAGTCCATGTTGGAGCAGGTTTAGATACAGTCTAAAGTATAGATCTCAAAGTCTGTGCACAGAATTTAGCAAGGGCCTCGCACCTTCTGATGCATCAGGTAGGTGCACAATAGCATAGCCTAACCCTCTGTACTTTGGTCTATATTGATGCGGGACATAGACAGCCAGCTGATGACCAATCCATTAGTGCAATGGATGGCTGGAAGCATTTGTCTTTGCCTTTGCAATACCACAGAAGCAATGCATGGTCAATGTACAGCAATGACACACCTGTGTGAACAGCCAGGAGACCCCCCCCCCCCCCCCCCCATGTTATGTTACATAGTTACATAGTTAGTACGGTCGAAAAAAGACATATGTCCATCAAGTTCAACCAGGGAATTAAGGGGTAGGGGTGTGGCGCGATATTGGGGAAGGGATGAGATTTTATATTTCTTCATAAGCATTAATCTTATTTTGTCAATTAGGAACATTCAGCACCCACCCGCTATCAAGGCAGCTGCCTATCATGTCATGCCCTACCTGCACAGGTGTGCTGGCTACTCAAATGATCCAATTAAGGAGGCCATTTAGTCAGCAGCAGCAGAAGTCCTGTGCCTGGACGCTCCAACAGCGGCCAGACACAAGCAGAAGCAGCAGAAGCAGCAGCAGCAGCACCACCTTTTGTTTTTTGGCTGCAGCAGCAAGGCCCACAGGGCTGGCTAGCTGGCTAGCCAGCAAGCAGGTAGCAATGAAAGTAGGAATCTTTCTTTTTAACCCTGTAAGGGGGTGGTGCACTGTACCCGAAGATACTGCCATATCGGGTCAATGCATAGGGCGACGGAAGCAAGCTTCGAAATCGGCCCCCGTTCTCAAAAATCCATTTAATATATGGTCCCCAGATAGGGGACGTATCAGATATTAAACTGATAAGAACAGATACTACACTTGATCTTAGCCAAAAGGCCGAGAAGCGATAACCGTGAAAGGGGCGGGCCCAACAAGGTCCCCTTCATGGGCACTATCACTGCTTGCTGTCAGGGAGGCTGCCAGACAATTTTCCATGCACACTCTGGGCTGGGGGGCAGTCAACCACCAGTACACACAGCAGAACCTAAACCATACCATTATTGCTAAGCAGCAAGACAGGGGCCCATTGCACTCCCACGGGCCTTTTTAAATGCAATCCATAACCCGGATTTGCCAGGAACCCTTCTTACTCCTCCTACTTGCATGTGACACTGGGCTTAGGATCTGCATAGGAAACACACACACAAGCACACACCTACCTTTGTTGCCTGCAGATGCTCCTTGGCTGTCCCCAAACGGTATCAAACCAACACCCACGGGAAGCTGTAAGCATAGAGGACATGCCTGCACCCCATTGGACTTACCTGTGTGGGTTAAATCCGGGTTATTTGACAACCTATGGCGGTGATGGTTTTGCTCAGGCAGAGCAGTGCTGATGCTCCTCATAAAGCTGTCGCTGCTGTGAAGGTTCTAGGTGACATCACAAATCCCTATGGTTACATACACAACAAAGCTGGGTTGTTGTTGTTTACACTCTGCAAGGCCTGTGGAAGTGAGTGACATCATAGCACTGTAGTTCTGAGGGCTCTAGATGGATGCAACAATCTCCTGGTTGCTTCTATGAAGGCCATAATAGACGACATCACCAAACAGCTCCATAGTCACATACACAGCAAAGGAGAGATGTTGTTTACACCTAGTGATGTCAGTGGTATTGAGTGACATCACAGCACAGTGCTAAGGCTCCTGGCCTGGACACAGCAGCGGCTGCAATATCTCAACGGAGAATACGATTATATATATGTGTGTGTGTGCGCGTATATATATATATATATATATATATATATATATATATATATATATATTTCTCCGCCGAAATCACTTTTAAACCCATTTCCACCTTTTTTTCCCTTCTCTTCCTCTTACTTTTTTTTCACGTTTTTTTACGTTTTTCTCCTTTTCGCCTCTTTTCTGGGCGTATTATTCTTCTTTTTCTTCTTTTTTTTCGTCTAATGCATACCCCCATCAGTGCAGCAATGCTTATTCAATACCGCCAGCAGATGGAGACACTGGGGATAATTTTCTAAGGATTTATACTGATTTTTCCTGTCTGAATTTGTCGCACAGAAAGTTGCAGGCCAAATATGTGTGACATTTCTGCGACTTTAGCTTCTAGAGCATTTTTACAACATTATACATAGGTGCTGAATACATAAAAAGCGACTGTTCAGCGACAGACAAGTCGCATCGGCTGAAAGTAGGCCAGAATGTCCAGTCCATGTTGGAGCAGGTTTAGATACAGTCTAAAGTATAGATCTCAAAGTCTGTGCACAGAATTTAGCAAGGGCCTCGCACCTTCTGATGCATCAGGTAGGTGCCACAATAGCATAGCCTAACCCTCTGTACTTTGGTCTATATTGATGCGGGACATAGACAGCCAGCTGATGACCAATCCATTAGTGCAATGGATGGCTGGAAGCATTTGTCTTTGCCTTTGCAATACCACAGAAGCAATGCATGGTCAATGTACAGCAATGACACACCTGTGTGAACAGCCAGGAGACCCCCCCCCCCCATGTTATGTTACATAGTTACATAGTTAGTACGGTCGAAAAAAGACATATGTCCATCAAGTTCAACCAGGGAATTAAGGGGTAGGGGTGTGGCGCGATATTGGGGAAGGGATGAGATTTTATATTCGTCATAAGCATTAATCTTATTTGTCAATTAGGAACATTCAGCACCCACCCCGCTATCAAGGCAGCTGCCTATCATGTCATGCCCTACCTGCACAGGTGTGCTGGCTACTCAAATGATCCAATTAAGGAGGCCATTTAGTCAGCAGCAGCAGAAGTCCTGTGCCTGGACGCTCCAACAGCGGCCAGACACAAGCAGAAGCAGCAGAAGCAGCAGCAGCAGCACCACCTTTTGTTTTTTGGCTGCAGCAGCAAGGCCCACAGGGCTGGCTAGCTGGCTAGCCAGCAAGCAGGTAGCAATGAAAGTAGGAATCTTTCTTTTTAACCCTGTAAGGGGGTGGTGCACTGTACCCGAAGATACTGCCATATCGGGTCAATGCATAGGGCGACGGAAGCAAGCTTCGAAATCGGCCCCCGTTCTCAAAAATCCATTTAATATATGGTCCCCAGATAGGGGACGTATCAGATATTAAACTGATAAGAACAGATACTACACTTGATCTTAGCCAAAAGGCCGAGAAGCGATAACCGTGAAAGGGGCGGGCCCAACAAGGTCCCCTTCATGGGCACTATCACTGCTTGCTGTCAGGGAGGCTGCCAGACAATTTTCCATGCACACTCTGGGCTGGGGGGCAGTCAACCACCAGTACACACAGCAGAACCTAAACCCATACCATTATTGCTAAGCAGCAAGACAGGGGCCCATTGCACTCCCACGGGGCCTTTTTAAATGCAATCCATAACCCGGATTTGCCAGGAACCCTTCTTACTCCTCCTACTTGCATGTGACACTGGCTTAGGATCTGCATAGGAAACACACACACAAGCACACACCTACCTTTGTTGCCTGCAGATGCCTCCTTGGCTGTCCCCAAACGGTATCAAACCAACACCACGGGAAGCTGTAAGCATAGAGGACATGCCTGCACCCCATTGGACTTACCTGTGGGTTAAATCCGGGTTATTTGACAACCTATGGCGGTGATGGTTCTGCTCAGGCAGAGCAGTGCTGATGCTCCTCATAAAGCTGTCGCTGCTGTGAAGGTTCTAGGTGACATCACAAATCCCTATGGTTACATACACAACAAAGCTGGGTTGTTGTTGTTTACACTCTGCAAGGCCTGTGGAAGTGAGTGACATCATAGCACTGTAGTTCTGAGGGTTCTAGATGGATGCAACAATCTCCTGTTGCTTCTATGAAGGCCATAATAGACGACATCACCAAACAGCTCCATAGTCACATACACAGCAAAGGAGAGATGTTGTTTACACCTAGTGATGTCAGTGGTATTGAGTGACATCACAGCACAGTGCTAAGGCTCCTGGCCTGGACACAGCAGCGGCTGCAATATCTCAACGGAGAAATACGTTTATATATATGTGTGTGTGTGCGCGTATATATATATATATATATATATATATATATATATATATATATATTTCTCCGCCGAAATCACTTTTAAACCCATTTCCACCTTTTTTTCCCTTCTCTTCCTCTTACTTTTTTTTTCACGTTTTTTTACGTTTTTCTCCTTTTCGCTTCTTTTCTGGGCGTATTATTCTTCTTTTTCTTCTTTTTTTTCGTCTAATGCATACCCCATCAGTGCAGCAATGCTTATTCAATACCGCCAGCAGATGGAGACACTGGGGGATAATTTTCTAAGGATTTATACTGATTTTTCCTGTCTGAATTTGTCGCACAGAAAGTTGCAGGCCAAATATGTGTGACATTTCTGCGACTTTAGCTTCTAGAGCATTTTACAACATTATACATAGGTGCTGAATACATAAAAAGCGACTGTTCATGCGACAGACAAGTCGCATCGGCTGAAAGTAGGCCAGAATGTCAGTCCATGTTGGAGCAGGTTTAGATACAGTCTAAAGTATAGATCTCAAAGTCTGTGCACAGAATTTAGCAAGGCCTCGCACCTTCTGATGCATCAGGTAGGTGCACAATAGCATAGCCTAACCCTCTGTACTTTTGGTCTATATTGATGCGGGACATAGACAGCCAGCTGATGACCATCCATTAGTGCAATGGATGGCTGGAAGCATTTGTCTTTGCCTTTGCAATACCACAGAAGCAATGCATGGTCAATGTACAGCAATGACACACCTGTGTGAACAGCCAGGAGACCCCCCCCCCCCCCCCCCCATGTTATGTTACATAGTTACATAGTTAGTACGGTCGAAAAAAGACATATGTCCATCAAGTTCAACCAGGGAATTAAGGGGTAGGGGTGTGGCGCGATATTGGGGAAGGGATGAGATTTTATATTTCTTCATAAGCATTAATCTTATTTTGTCAATTAGGAACATTCAGCACCCACCCGCTATCAAGGCAGATGCCTATCATGTCATGCCCTACCTGCACAGGTGTGCTGGCTACTCAAATGATCCAATTAAGGAGGCCATTTAGTCAGCAGCAGCAGAAGTCCTGTGCCTGGACGCTCCAACAGCGGCCAGACACAAGCAGAAGCAGCAGAAGCAGCAGCAGCAGCACCACCTTTTGTTTTTTGGCTGCAGCAGCAAGGCCCACAGGGCTGGCTAGCTGGCTAGCCAGCAAGCAGGTAGCAATGAAAGTAGGAATCTTTCTTTTTAACCCTGTAAGGGGGTGGTGCACTGTACCCGAAGATACTGCCATATCGGGTCAATGCATAGGGCGACGGAAGCAAGCTTCGAAATCGGCCCCCGTTCTCAAAAATCCATTTAATATATGGTCCCCAGATAGGGGACGTATCAGATATTAAACTGATAAGAACAGATACTACACTTGATCTTAGCCAAAAGGCCGAGAAGCGATAACCGTGAAAGGGGCGGGCCCAACAAGGTCCCCTTCATGGGCACTATCACTGCTTGCTGTCAGGGAGGCTGCCAGACAATTTTCCATGCACACTCTGGGCTGGGGGGCAGTCAACCACCAGTACACACAGCAGAACCTAAACCCATACCATTATTGCTAAGCAGCAAGACAGGGGCCCATTGCACTCCCACGGGGCCTTTTTAAATGCAATCCATAACCCGGATTTGCCAGGAACCCTTCTTACTCCTCCTACTTGCATGTGACACTGGGCTTAGGATCTGCATAGGAAACACACACACAAGCACACACCTACCTTTGTTGCCTGCAGATGCCTCCTTGGCTGTCCCCAAACGGTATCAAACCAACACCCACGGGAAGCTGTAAGCATAGAGGACATGCCTGCACCCCATTGGACTTACCTGTGTGGGTTAAATCCGGGTTATTTGACAACCTATGGCGGTGATGGTTCTGCTCAGGCAGAGCAGTGCTGATGCTCCTCATAAAGCTGTCGCTGCTGTGAAGGTTCTAGGTGACATCACAAATCCCTATGGTTACATACACAACAAAGCTGGGTTGTTGTTGTTTACACTCTGCAAGGCCTGTGGAAGTGAGTGACATCATAGCACTGTAGTTCTGAGGGTTCTAGATGGATGCAACAATCTCCTGTTGCTTCTATGAAGGCCATAATAGACGACATCACCAAACAGCTCCATAGTCACATACACAGCAAAGGAGAGATGTTGTTTACACCTAGTGATGTCAGTGGTATTGAGTGACATCACAGCACAGTGCTAAGGCTCCTGGGCCTGGACACAGCAGCGGCTGCAATATCTCAACGGAGAATACGTTTATATATATGTGTGTGTGTGCGCGTATATATATATATATATATATATATATATATATATATATATATATATTTCTCCGCCGAAATCACTTTTAAACCCATTTCCACCTTTTTTTCCCTTCTCTTCCTCTTACTTTTTTTTCACGTTTTTTTACGTTTTTCTCCTTTTCGCCTCTTTTCTGGGCGTATTATTCTTCTTTTTCTTCTTTTTTTTCGTCTAATGCATACCCCATCAGTGCAGCAATGCTTATTCAATACCGCCAGCAGATGGAGACACTGGGGGATAATTTTCTAAGGATTTATACTGATTTTTCCTGTCTGAATTTGTCGCACAGAAAGTTGCAGGCCAAATATGTGTGACATTTCTGCGACTTTAGCTTCTAGAGCATTTTTACAACATTATACATAGGTGCTGAATACATAAAAAGCGACTGTTCAGCGACAGACAAGTCGCATCGGCTGAAAGTAGGCCAGAATGTCAGTCCATGTTGGAGCAGGTTTAGATACAGTCTAAAGTATAGATCTCAAAGTCTGTGCACAGAATTTAGCAAGGGCCTCGCACCTTCTGATGCATCAGGTAGGTGCACAATAGCATAGCCTAACCCTCTGTACTTTGGTCTATATTGATGCGGGACATAGACAGCCAGCTGATGACCAATCCATTAGTGCAATGGATGGCTGGAAGCATTTGTCTTTGCCTTTGCAATACCACAGAAGCAATGCATGGTCAATGTACAGCAATGACACACCTGTGTGAACAGCCAGGAGACCCCCCCCCCCCCCCCCCCATGTTATGTTACATAGTTACATAGTTAGTACGGTCGAAAAAAGACATATGTCCATCAAGTTCAACCAGGGAATTAAGGGGTAGGGGTGTGGCGCGATATTGGGGAAGGGATGAGATTTTATATTTCTTCATAAGCATTAATCTTATTTTGTCAATTAGGAACATTCAGCACCCACCCGCTATCAAGGCAGCTGCCTATCATGTCATGCCCTACCTGCACAGGTGTGCTGGCTACTCAAATGATCCAATTAAGGAGGCCATTTAGTCAGCAGCAGCAGAAGTCCTGTGCCTGGACGCTCCAACAGCGGCCAGACACAAGCAGAAGCAGCAGAAGCAGCAGCAGCAGCACCACCTTTTGTTTTTTGGCTGCAGCAGCAAGGCCCACAGGGCTGGCTAGCTGGCTAGCCAGCAAGCAGGTAGCAATGAAAGTAGGAATCTTTCTTTTTAACCCTGTAAGGGGGTGGTGCACTGTACCCGAAGATACTGCCATATCGGGTCAATGCATAGGGCGACGGAAGCAAGCTTCGAAATCGGCCCCCGTTCTCAAAAATCCATTTAATATATGGTCCCCAGATAGGGGACGTATCAGATATTAAACTGATAAGAACAGATACTACACTTGATCTTAGCCAAAAGGCCGAGAAGCGATAACCGTGAAAGGGGCGGGCCCAACAAGGTCCCCTTCATGGGCACTATCACTGCTTGCTGTCAGGGAGGCTGCCAGACAATTTTCCATGCACACTCTGGGCTGGGGGGCAGTCAACCACCAGTACACACAGCAGAACCTAAACCCATACCATTATTGCTAAGCAGCAAGACAGGGGCCCATTGCACTCCCACGGGGCCTTTTTAAATGCAATCCATAACCCGGATTTGCCAGGAACCCTTCTTACTCCTCCTACTTGCATGTGACACTGGGCTTAGGATCTGCATAGGAAACACACACACAAGCACACACCTACCTTTGTTGCCTGCAGATGCCTCCTTGGCTGTCCCCAAACGGTATCAAACCAACACCCACGGGAAGCTGTAAGCATAGAGGACATGCCTGCACCCCATTGGACTTACCTGTGTGGGTTAAATCCGGGTTATTTGACAACCTATGGCGGTGATGGTTTTGCTCAGGCAGAGCAGTGCTGATGCTCCTCATAAAGCTGTCGCTGCTGTGAAGGTTCTAGGTGACATCACAAATCCCTATGGTTACATACACAACAAAGCTGGGTTGTTGTTGTTTACACTCTGCAAGGCCTGTGGAAGTGAGTGACATCATAGCACTGTAGTTCTGAGGGCTCTAGATGGATGCAACAATCTCCTGTTGCTTCTATGAAGGCCATAATAGACGACATCACCAAACAGCTCCATAGTCACATACACAGCAAAGGAGAGATGTTGTTTACACCTAGTGATGTCAGTGGTATTGAGTGACATCACAGCACAGTGCTAAGGCTCCTGGGCCTGGACACAGCAGCGGCTGCAATATCTCAACGGAGAATACGTTTATATATATGTGTGTGTGTGCGCGTATATATATATATATATATATATATATATATATATATATATATTCTCCGCCGAAATCACTTTTAAACCCATTTCCACCTTTTTTTCCCTTCTCTTCCTCTTACTTTTTTTTCACGTTTTTTTACGTTTTTCTCCTTTTCGCCTCTTTTCTGGGCGTATTATTCTTCTTTTTCTTCTTTTTTTTCGTCTAATGCATACCCCATCAGTGCAGCAATGCTTATTCAATACCGCCAGCAGATGGAGACACTGGGGGATAATTTTCTAAGGATTTATACTGATTTTTCCTGTCTGAATTTGTCGCACAGAAAGTTGCAGGCCAAATATGTGTGACATTTCTGCGACTTTAGCTTCTAGAGCATTTTTACAACATTATACATAGGTGCTGAATACATAAAAAGCGACTGTTCAGCGACAGACAAGTCGCATCGGCTGAAAGTAGGCCAGAATGTCAGTCCATGTTGGAGCAGGTTTAGATACAGTCTAAAGTATAGATCTCAAAGTCTGTGCACAGAATTTAGCAAGGGCCTCGCACCTTCTGATGCATCAGGTAGGTGCACAATAGCATAGCCTAACCCTCTGTACTTTGGTCTATATTGATGCGGGACATAGACAGCCAGCTGATGACCAATCCATTAGTGCAATGGATGGCTGGAAGCATTTGTCTTTGCCTTTGCAATACCACAGAAGCAATGCATGGTCAATGTACAGCAATGACACACCTGTGTGAACAGCCAGGAGACCCCCCCCCCCCCATGTTATGTTACATAGTTACATAGTTAGTACGGTCGAAAAAAGACATATGTCCATCAAGTTCAACCAGGGAATTAAGGGGTAGGGGTGTGGCGCGATATTGGGGAAGGGATGAGATTTTATATTTCGTCATAAGCATTAATCTTATTTTGTCAATTAGGAACATTCAGCACCCACCCGCTATCAAGGCAGCTGCCTATCATGTCATGCCCTACCTGCACAGGTGTGCTGGCTACTCAAATGATCCAATTAAGGAGGCCATTTAGTCAGCAGCAGCAGAAGTCCTGTGCCTGGACGCTCCAACAGCGGCCAGACACAAGCAGAAGCAGCAGAAGCAGCAGCAGCAGCACCACCTTTTGTTTTTTGGCTGCAGCAGCAAGGCCCACAGGGCTGGCTAGCTGGCTAGCCAGCAAGCAGGTAGCAATGAAAGTAGGAATCTTTCTTTTTAACCCTGTAAGGGGGTGGTGCACTGTACCCGAAGATACTGCCATATCGGGTCAATGCATAGGGCGACGGAAGCAAGCTTCGAAATCGGCCCCCGTTCTCAAAAATCCATTTAATATATGGTCCCCAGATAGGGGACGTATCAGATATTAAACTGATAAGAACAGATACTACACTTGATCTTAGCCAAAAGGCCGAGAAGCGATAACCGTGAAAGGGGCGGGCCCAACAAGGTCCCCTTCATGGGCACTATCACTGCTTGCTGTCAGGGAGGCTGCCAGACAATTTTCCATGCACACTCTGGGCTGGGGGGCAGTCAACCACCAGTACACACAGCAGAACCTAAACCCATACCATTATTGCTAAGCAGCAAGACAGGGGCCCATTGCACTCCCACGGGGCCTTTTTAAATGCAATCCATAACCCGGATTTGCCAGGAACCCTTCTTACTCCTCCTACTTGCATGTGACACTGGGCTTAGGATCTGCATAGGAAACACACACACAAGCACACACCTACCTTTGTTGCCTGCAGATGCCTCCTTGGCTGTCCCCAAACGGTATCAAACCAACACCCACGGGAAGCTGTAAGCATAGAGGACATGCCTGCACCCCATTGGACTTACCTGTGTGGGTTAAATCCGGGTTATTTGACAACCTATGGCGGTGATGGTTCTGCTCAGGCAGAGCAGTGCTGATGCTCCTCATAAAGCTGTCGCTGCTGTGAAGGTTCTAGGTGACATCACAAATCCCTATGGTTACATACACAACAAAGCTGGGTTGTTGTTGTTTACACTCTGCAAGGCCTGTGGAAGTGAGTGACATCATAGCACTGTAGTTCTGAGGGTTCTAGATGGATGCAACAATCTCCTGTTGCTTCTATGAAGGCCATAATAGACGACATCACCAAACAGCTCCATAGTCACATACACAGCAAAGGAGAGATGTTGTTTACACCTAGTGATGTCAGTGGTATTGAGTGACATCACAGCACAGTGCTAAGGCTCCTGGGCCTGGACACAGCAGCGGCTGCAATATCTCAACGGAGAATACGTTTATATATATGTGTGTGTGTGCGCGTATATATATATATATATATATATATATATATATATATATATATATATATATTCTCCGCCGAAATCACTTTTAAACCCATTTCCACCTTTTTTTCCCTTCTCTTCCTCTTACTTTTTTTTCACGTTTTTTTACGTTTTTCTCCTTTTCGCCTCTTTTCTGGGCGTATTATTCTTCTTTTTCTTCTTTTTTTTCGTCTAATGCATACCCCATCAGTGCAGCAATGCTTATTCAATACCGCCAGCAGATGGAGACACTGGGGGATAATTTTCTAAGGATTTATACTGATTTTTCCTGTCTGAATTTGTCGCACAGAAAGTTGCAGGCCAAATATGTGTGACATTTCTGCGACTTTAGCTTCTAGAGCATTTTTACAACATTATACATAGGTGCTGAATACATAAAAAGCGACTGTTCAGCGACAGACAAGTCGCATCGGCTGAAAGTAGGCCAGAATGTCAGTCCATGTTGGAGCAGGTTTAGATACAGTCTAAAGTATAGATCTCAAAGTCTGTGCACAGAATTTAGCAAGGGCCTCGCACCTTCTGATGCATCAGGTAGGTGCACAATAGCATAGCCTAACCCTCTGTACTTTGGTCTATATTGATGCGGGACATAGACAGCCAGCTGATGACCAATCCATTAGTGCAATGGATGGCTGGAAGCATTTGTCTTTGCCTTTGCAATACCACAGAAGCAATGCATGGTCAATGTACAGCAATGACACACCTGTGTGAACAGCCAGGAGACCCCCCCCCCCCCCCCCCATGTTATGTTACATAGTTACATAGTTAGTACGGTCGAAAAAAGACATATGTCCATCAAGTTCAACCAGGGAATTAAGGGGTAGGGGTGTGGCGCGATATTGGGGAAGGGATGAGATTTTATATTTCTTCATAAGCATTAATCTTATTTTGTCAATTAGGAACATTCAGCA